>NC_041396.2:236140915-236350915 GCF_900747795.2 Erpetoichthys calabaricus | reverse complement strand
AACAAGTTTACCTGTATTACAATAAAAAATAATAAATTATTATTAGGTTGGCACAGGAGACACATCTTTCATAAGGTACAAAAGATGAAGCTGCATTCTAGCATGCAGGCGAACCTATTCCTCCTTTTTAAGTACCCACTAAATTAAATTCTTAAAAAAAACTCTTAAACTACGCTGCTGCAATAACAGTTTTGTAGGCAATCTGGCAAATAAAGTGTAAAAACCTGACAAAAAAGGCGAGGTGATGCCATTAACGTGTTCCTTTTTTTCTCAGCTAATGTTTGCAGAACAGTTTGCCCCGCACTCGTGCACTGTCCCAGCAAGCTGCCTCTCAGTACCAAATGTGAGTTTCTGGAAAATGCACGAGGATACTGATTGGATATTAGGAAGATGCAGTGTATGGCTTGTTTTTTTTAATTAAATCTGTCTCCTTCTTCTTCTTCTTCTTTTGGCTGCTCCCGTTAGGGGTTGCCACAGCGGATCATCTTCTTCCATATCTTTCTGTCCTCTGCATCTTGTTCTGTTACACTCATCACCTGAATGTCCTCTCTCACCATATCCATAAACCTTCTCTTAGGCCTTCCTCTTTTCCTATTCCCTGGCAGCTCTATCCTTAACATCCTTCTCCCAATATACTCAGCATTTCTCCTCTGCACATGTCCAAACCAACGCAATATCGCCTGCCTGACTTTGTCTCCCAACCGTCCAACTTGAGCTGACCCTCTAATGTACTCATTTCTAATCCTATCCATCCTTGTTACACCCAATGCAAATCTTAGCATCTTTAACTCTGCTACCTCCAGCTCCGTCTCCTGCTTTCTGGTCAATGCCACCGTCTCCAACCCATATAACATAGCTGGTCTCACTACCATCCTGAAGACCTTCCCTTTCACTCTTGCTGATATCCGTCTGTCACAAATTACTCATGACACTCTTCTCCACCCATTCCACCCGGCCTGCACTCTCTTTTTCACCTCTCTTCCACAATCCCCATTACTCTGTACTGTTGATACCAAGTATTTAAACTCATCCACCTTTGCCAACTCTACTCCTTGCATCCTCACCATTCCACTGACCTCCCTCTCATTTACACACATTTATTCTGTCTTGTTCCTACTAACCTTCAATCCTATCCTCTCTAGAGCATATCTCCACCTCTCCAGGGTCTCCTCAACCTGCTCCCTACTATCGCTACATCATAGTCCATGGGGACTCTTGTCTAATCTCATCTGTCAACCTGTCCATCACCATTGCAAATAAGAAAGGGCTCAGAGCCGATCCCTGATAGATAGATAGATAGATAGATAGATAGATAGATAGATAGATAGATAGATAGATAGATAGATAGATAGATAGATAGATAGATAGATAGATAGATAGATAGATAGATAGATAGATAGATAGATAGATAGATAGATAGATAGATAGATAGATAGATAGATACTTTATTAATCCCAAGGGGAAATTCATATACTCCAGCAGCAACATACTGATAAAGAACAATATTAAATTAAAGAGTGATAACAATGCAGGTATACAGACAGACAATAACTTTGTATAATTTTAACGTTTACCCCCCCGGGTGGAATTGAAGAGTCACATAGTCTTGGGGAGGAACGATCTCCTTAGTCTGTCAGTGGAGCAGGACATTGACAGCAGTCTGTCACTGAAGCTGCTCCTCTGTCTGGAGATGATACTGTTTAGTGGATGCAGTAGATTCCCCATTATTGACAGGAGCCTGCTCAGTGCCTGTCGCTCTGCCATGGATGTCAAACTGTCCAGCTCCGTGCCTACAATAGAGCCTGCCTTCCTCACCAGTTTGTCCAGGCATGAGGCGTCCCTCTTCTTTATGCTGCTTCCCCAGCACACCACTGCGTAGAAGAGGACGCTCGCCACAACCGTCTGATGGTGTTGAAGGCGCTAGAGAAATCTAGAAACATAATTCTTACAGCACCACTGCCTCCAAGTCCAAGTGGGAGAGGGATCGGCATCCTCCGCTCCCACCTTCTCCTGGTATGCGAACTACAGAGGGTCGAGGGCGTGGCGGACCTGTGGCCTTAGGTGGTGAAGCAGAAGCCGCTCCATTGTCTTCATCACATGTGACGTCAGAGCGACAGGCCGGAAGTCGTTCAGCTCGCAAGGACGTGATATCTTTGGGACAGGGGTGATGCAAGATGTTTTTCAAAGCCTCGGGACTCTCTCCTGTTCTAGGCTCAGGTTGAAGATGCGCTGTAGAGGACTCCTCAGCTCCAACACACAGGCCTTCAGCAGTCGTGGCGATACTCCATCTGGACCCACTGCTTTGCTGGCACAAAGTCTCCTCAGCTCTCTGCTCACCTGCGCTGCTGTAATTGTGGGTTGGGGGAAACTCTCTCCTATGCTGGTATCAGCAGAAGGATGGTTGGAGGGTGCAGTACTCTGAGGTGAGAGTGGGTTAGGGTGGTCAAACTTGTTAAAAAAGTTGTTCATCTGATTTGCTCTCTCCACATCTCTCTCGATGGTGGCACCCCGCTTCGAGTTGCAGCCAGTGATGATCTTCATCCCATCCCACACTTCCTTCATGCTGTTGTTCTGCAACTTCTGCTCCAGTTTTCTCCTGTACTGCTCCTTCGCTGCCCTGAGCTGGACTCGGAGTTCCTTCTGCACGCGCTTGAGCTCATGCTGATCACTGCTTTTAAAAGCCCTTTTCTTCTGGTTCAAAAGGCCCTTGATGTCACTTGTAATCCATGGCTTGTTGTTAGCATAACAGCGTACTGTTCTTACTGGAACTACAATGTCCATACAGAAGTTGATGTAATCAGTAGTGCAGTCAACAACCTCCTCAATGTTCTCACTATGTGACCCCTGCAGGATATCCCATTCCGTAGTTCCAAAGCATTCTCTCAGAGCCTGCTCCGCCTCGGGGGACCACTTCCTGAATGAGCGTGTGGTTGTAGGTAGCTCTCTCACTCTTGGTTTGTAGTGAGGCTGAAGCAGAACCAGGTTATGATCTGCTTTCCCAAGCGCAGGCAGCGGGGTGGCGCTGTATGCATCTTTAACATTTGCATGCAGTAGGTCAATAGTCCTATTTCCCCGGGTGTTACAATCCACATACTGGGAGAAGGCAGGTAATGTTTTGTCCAGCGTCACATGGTTAAAGTCTCCAGCAATTAGCACAAGTGCCTCGGGGTGCTGCGTTTGCAGTTTAGCAACAGCTGAGTGGATGATGTCACTCGCTATCTCCACATCCACCCGAGGAGGGATGTAAACAGTAACAACAATGACGTTTCCAAACTCTCTGAGCAAGTAATAGGGACGCAGACTTACGGCCAACAGTTCGATGTTCCTGCAGCAAGAGGAAATTTTAACGTTTACGTCCAGAGTTGCACCATCTTGTATTGACATAGAGTGCGAGTCCACCTCCTTTGTGCTTCCCGCAGGTACTTGCGTCTCTGTCCGCTCTAACTGTGCTAAACCCGGGTAGCTCCACGTTAGCATCTGGGATGTTAGTTGTTAGCCATGTTTCAGTAAAACACAACAAACTGCATTCTCTGTAGGTCCTGACATTTTTCACAAGCGCAGCCAGTTTGTCGATCTTATTTCGTAGCGAGTTCACATTTCCCAGGATCACAGAAGGCACCGAAGGTTTGTATCACCACTTTCTCTCTAGACGCTTGGCTTTTATCTTAGCGCCGGCTCTGCTGCCACGATACCGCCTTCTTACCTCGTCAGGTAAATAGGGGACCACACCAGCTTGGGCATTTGTTCTCAGCGCTTGAAGTTGACTACTTGAATAGATGAGTCTTGGCGTGTAAAAATCCATTTCCAAGTAGTAAAGAGTAGTAAAAAAGTGTAAAAAGTGTCCAGGGAACTAGTCCACATAAAAGAAAGTGGTAGGAGTTGACAGTGAAATAGAGAAAAATACAGAAAAAAGGTAAAAAGATAAAGTCATACACGGAGCTGCTGGAAAGGCTGCCACTCGCGGCGGTGCCTGAAACATACTCCAATTACTGATGTAATTTCACCTCCAACTTGAATGCATCCGTCACTTCTACCGCAGACCTCACCACGGTCACACTTCCCTCGTACATATCCTGTACCACTCTTACATACTTCTCTGCCACTCCCGACTTCCTCATACAATACCACAACCCCTCTTGAGGCACCCTGTCATATGCTTTCTCCAGTTCCACAAAGATGCAATGCAACTCCTTCTGGCCTTCTCTATACTTCTCCATCAACACCCTCAGAGCAAACATCGCAACTGTGGTGCTCTTTCTTGGCATAAGCCCATACTGTTGCTTACTAATCATCACCTCACTTCTTAACCTAGCTTCCACTACTCTTTCCCATAACTTCATGCTGTGGCTCATCAGTTTTGTCCCCCTGTAGTTACAACTCGGCAGCAGCTGAATGTGTGGTTTTGCAGCCGTATACGAATTTTCTTCAAGAATTTTCTTCATACATCTCAAGCAATGAAGCAGCAACATCTCTCCGAGTGCAAATCTTTTTCTCTTGTGGTTCGCTGTTGCTTCTCCTTCACCAGCTGACTTCTCGACCAGTTGTTTCTCAAGTGTTTCTTGCACTTGTTTTTTGGTATCTCGGTCGCAAAATTGATCTTTGTACCGTGGATCAAGGACAGTAGATTGAAGTGTTTTGTGACACTCCAAAAGTGTGATTTTTGCCGTCTGAACTCTGGAATCTGTCTTGTCACACTTGCTAAGCAGACTTTTAAGTGCTTCAACAGACGGAATCACATTATAAATGAATGCGTCCTTATGTCGGCACGGCCCTGCTGAAGCATTCCTGCTGGGGTATCAAGGTCTGTTTGTGTTTCTCTCAGCCGCGTGCTTAAAGTAAGTAACTATTCGCCTCCCAATGGCAAAACAATTAGAGATGCTTCTCTGGCTCAATAAGCCTTCATTTACATAAAGCTACAAATTGTGAGCCATGCAGCTTAAACTTTTAATGGCACTTTCTTACATAGCATTTGCCATATTACAAGCATTGTCATGAAGCACAACGTGCACATTACTTTTTGAAATGTTCCACTTCGTTAATATGAAATTGAAAGCTTGTGCAAAGAAAGTTGCAGAATGAGAACTATTTTTGCCTCAACATTTTCGTCGATCCAGTGTGCCATTAGACTCAACATACTCATGGGCCTGACTTCTGAGCTCCACATATCTGTAGTGAAGCTAATGCTGGTCACATTGATTCTTAAAAGCCCATGGATATGTGTAGCAATCACATCATATAATGCAGGCAGTGAAACATCTGCAAATTATCCCTGGCTTGGAAGAATGTACCAAGGTTCTGAAAGATGTAGTAGCTGGCGAAATCCTTCGTCCTCATCTAGGGAAAAAGGTTGGTCAGTAGGTTGGTTAGTAGTTATGCCTTTAGCTCCGGTGCTGTCTTGAGGAAATGTCTTCACGTTCTGAAGGGTTTGCTGTATGAGGCTATCACTAGCTTCTGATTTAACTTTCGTTTTGGTAGCATTTATTTCTAAAAATTCTGTGTATAATTCATTACGGTGGTTATTCAGATGGGTAATTAAATTTGTGATATTGAAAGATATAATTCTAAAGTCTCTTTGCATTATCTCATTTTTGCAGGCAAAACAGATAGCAACTATGTTGTCTTCAGTTTTCACAGAAAAATATGACCACACGGCTGACATGTTGCTTTACTAATGATATCAGCACAATGACTAAACAACGCTCGTAGCGTTCTTGTCAGCAAAACTAGGAAACCCTGTTGTTGTTTTTTTTTGTTTTTTTTGTGAGCTCAAGGGGCTGTGCTTACATGCATGTTTTTCTGCAGCTTAATGTCTGCCTCACCGAAGAATGAAAACAACATTTAATTATTTAGTGAACTGTCAATATTGAGAAGCCCGAATTATATTGTTTGGCAGCATTAGTTTAAGTATACACATTTGACTGATTTCGATGTTGTCATTTTTCATGATATATCGGCACGATATATCTGATATATCGTGCATCTCTAGTGTGAGTCCCTGTCTTGCACCCCAAAACATGAGGCTGTGTCTCAGTTCTTTAGCAAAACCAGCTTTATTCCACTTGAAACATGAAAAGCACGGGTATTTACTATAGCAGGATCTATCACTCTTCTGTACACAGACACAGCAATCAGGCAAGGTTGTGGCCAAGTAATAGTCTTCCCTGCATTTATAATGTTCCTTGCATCATCCATCAACGACAGGCACTTATAGCGCGAACGTTATCGGCTCAGATTTGCTTTTGCTGGGATCCTGTAGAAATAATCTGAGTGGTACACTGAGAATAACAACACTAAAGCAGCTATGGTACTTGGAATAGTTTGTTCATTTGGTGCACTATTATATTGTTACAGAATGATTACAATCAAGTGAATTAAATTTGTAAATGATATGCAGTTAATTTTGATATATTTGATAAATCCTGTGTCACTGATGTGAATCTGAAAAAAGGAAGATCATACAGAAGCAATAGCACTGCTTTGATGCTAGTTGATGCCAGTTTGCAAAACTGAGCAGAAACGTGCGTGCGCAATGGGGTAGGCTGCCGTGAAAATGTGCACAGCTTTACGCCAAGTTTAGTTTTTATACATCGCAATATGAATGTGGAAACAGGCATATGCAACATTTTTGTGCATACACACCGTTTATACATGAGGCCCCTGGATATCAACACAAAAATCGATGAATATACACAAACCTGGTCTGCAATAGAAGAAATACATAGATAATGTCTATGAACAATTATGCTCCAAATTCAACCTCTCTTCAACACCATTCTTCCACTACTTTCAAGCTAGAAACTTTGCTAAACAGAACCTGCCCGATTTTACTCACCTCCCACCTTATTCTATTCCAGAATAAATGTTGATCAGATAAGACTCAGATAGCATCTTTACAATTAATAAAAAATATTTTAAAGTCCTTTCTTTTCAAAGACCCCAGAGTATATTGGGGAAAGGATCTGTCACTTAATATTTCAGAAAAAGAGTGGAAGGCAGCCATGTGCGGAATACACTCTAGCTCCATATATGCAAAACATTCAATCGTTCAACTTAAAATCTTTCTAGCACATTTATCACATTTAACACTATCCAAAATGTTTCCAGGATAAGATTCAACCTGTGAACATCTAGTTCCAGCCTCACTTGGCTACACTTTCTGGGTGTGAATCAAATTAACAACATTTTGGACCAAATTCTTTGCATGCCTGTCTGACAGCTTCGTTGTCAAAAACACTCCGAACTCATTAATAGCTGTGTTTCGTGTACTCCCAGACGGGCCTAAAGTGGAGAAGAGCTAACAAACTATAATTGCCTTTACTATACTAATAGCACATAGACTTATCTTGCTCAACTAGAGGAATCCCACCCCATAACTTTTAAGTCAGTGGATAACTGATGTTCTGTACTATTTGAAATTGGAAAAATAAAATTCCCAATTAGAGGATCTGTTCAAAATGTTTTTAAAACATGGCAGGATCTAAACAATATAATTTCTGAATAAGTTTCAACTTGAGGATAAAGGATACTCTTGCTTTCTTGTTCCTTTTATAGAGTAGCTCTGAATGCTGTCTCTCCTCTCTCCTAACTTTCTCTTGGGTGGAGGTTGAATTTTGCTTTGTTTGCTTTAAGTTTGACTTAATTGTATGGAATGGTATCTGCTTATAATTAAAAATAAAATCAACAATAAAAAAAAATTATAATAGCCCTTGGTAAAAAAAACAGCTAGCATAAAGAAAACCAAAATTTTATCTGTTTTGTGCCTTTATTCTGCAGAGACAAATAGCATATGACAGTGAAAGTTTTTTCCATACTAAACAGTATCTCATCAAAATTGTTTATCAATATGGAAGAATATATAACTTAATACAAATAATGTGTGATCATTTTAAGTTGTATGAATGTATTAGTTGAACCTTCTAGGTCAGTTCCATTTACTTTTTTTTTGGTCTGTGAGTACTTGTTAAGCGTTTTTACTGTAGTCTAATGAAATGTTTCCTGTTATAACACTCATATAAATCTTTCTATTTTTTCTGTTTCTCTTACCCATTTGGATTAGAAATTTGCTTCAACTATTCATTTTTACTATGCTGTTACTCAATGTTTTGTTCGAAGCATAATTAATTCCTTGAGACCTTGGAAGGAGAAAAATACACAATGATACAGAATTTAAATATCATCTTATTTGACACTGCAGTTATATGTTTTTCTCCATCTTTTATTGTATATTTACTGACAACCTGAAATACACTTTAAGAAGACTAACCAACATTATTATCCTCTTGATAATGCATCTTGCCACAGAGAACTAAGATCAACAGAAGTGTATTTGATATTGTATGTCTTTTCCGCAGTTTCTTTGATGCTTACCATCATCGGGGACTTGCTGGTAGTGATTTCCTTCTCTCATTTTAAGCAGTTTCACACACCAAGCAAACTGCTCATACTTTCACTTGCTGTTGCAGATCATTCGGTTGGAATGTTTTTGATGCCCTTTAAGATTATAAAAATCATAGAAAAATGCTGGTATTTTTAGACAAATTTTGTTATTTCATGCTTTAAATGGCTTTGTGCTCACCTAGATGTCTTTTAGTAACTTGATATTTATTGCTATTGATCTATGTTGCTATGTGTGATCCCTTTCTTTATACTGTTAAAATTACAATTCCTCTTGTACAGATAAATATTACAACTAATAGTTAGGATATAGCAGGTTGGATAATGGATGGATGGATAGTTATTATCTGTGTTATACACTTGGGCAACTTTGTTTTTCAAGGGATATTATTTTACATTTGATCATGCTGTTTGTTTTAATGATTGTGTTGGTTTGTGTACTGATGTATGGGAATTAGTAGATATTACACTAACATTTATTCTTCTCTGTACTGTAATGTTAAGACGGTATTCCAAAGTTTTCATGGTCATGAAGGGACACTTGAAATTAATTAACTAGGCAAATTAGCATACATACATAAAAGAAGCAGATCCAAACAAAACACTTAACAAATTTGAAAGAAAAGCTGCAAAACATTAGGAATTGTCATATCTGTCTTTCTTTGTTGTTAGGTAAAAAAGCACCATATCCTGGACATGGATGGCAATGTAGTAGAAGCAAAAGGAGGCACACTTGAAGTGGGTATAATGGTGTCACATGTAATAGAAGGTTTGTAAAGTAATTTTCAGTGTGAAAAATGGGTTTTTGTGAGGTACAAAACAAGGATTATTGCTCCCTGAAGCCTCATTTCGGAGCCTCTTGAACCCAACACTGTCAGTACCATAACCAAGATGAGCATAGCAGATGGAGACAAAACACTCCAAGCAACAGGGGGTGCTTTTATTAAAAAACAACCAACAAGAAATGGTGTTCAGAAAGTGCAGTGAATAAAAATATTCAATAAATAAATACAGTAATTCATGAAAACAAAGTGCTAGTGAAGGTTTAAATAATCCAATAAATAATAACATACAAATGATGTTAAAATACTGAAAGGAGTCTTTAAAATTCTCAATCCCCAATACTACCCTCTTAAAATTGAAGCCTCTCTGGCTTATTCTTCCCAGATCTTGCAGCAGAGAGCGATGTCCACCAACAGGCACAGACAACCATTAAATATGACCCATGTCCCCACCACCTGATCCACGGCATTCAAAGGGGAGCCACTAGACCCTTCTCCCACACCTACTGCTGCCAATCCAGGTTCCACCCGGCGAAAGCATGCCTTCCTCCCATTGCTGTCAATCCAGGCACCACCCGGTGACAGGACACTCTGGAGCGCAGCGTTCACTCCTGCTCCTGGGTGCTCAGCAAAAGTGATCCACTCCTGAGCGCTGGCCACGTGCTGCCTCCTGTAAGGCACCATTGTCGTCCGCCTGCTTCTCTACCATGAGCACTGGATCATTCCTGCTCCTGCCTTTCTTTCTGTCCTTTAACCTCCACTCTCTTCTTCTCTTTCTTTCCTTTTTCCGCAGTCGTCTTGCGGCAGCTTGTTTTTAAAGCTCCATGAACGCAGCATCTCAATCACGCACCACAGGAAGCCGATGAAGCAATTGAGTAAGATCGCACCTTCACATGCAGGTGCATCTCTCCCCGATTACCTCATCAACTCCCCACAACTACGTAAGCACACTCACAGAGAAGGAGCCAGCCAATAGATTATTTATTATAAACGGCCTCTCTTTTGAGTTGTGAACCCCGCTATACCACTTGTACACTAGTAAAATTAGTTCTATTTATCATTCTCATTCAAATCACAGCACAGCAGAACATTTCCCTTTTTATTAAAGGGGGATGTTGCATATTTTTCAAACAAGATACACTAAAACCATCATGCACAAAACTCACTACATGAGAAACTGCTTTCCCTACCCTCTTCCCACCTCCACTGCCATTACTTTACAACCAAGGTTTTTTATTCCACCAGATGAGCATCTTTCTGTCTCCAAAGCATCTTTAGTGTTGTGATCAGACTGTGATCAGAAGGATTATCACCATAAGTGACCAAGTGGGGTTCCTGCCACCAGAACACAACATGTCTGAATCTGACAGGAAATGATTAGTGATTTCTTCCCACTAGAGTTTTAGATTTAAAAACTAAATGACTGGCAAACACATTTTAAATTAATGTTTATATCCAGACAGGAACTAAATGCCTTTCTCTTGTGTCAGTGACAAGAATTTAACATGAAACAAAACGCAATTCGTTTCACAGATTTTTGTTTTCCAAAGCAAAGTACTGAGATTCATTGTAATTTAATTTTGCCTAAGTTGTTTTGCCAGTCACTAATCGTTACCCAATGAATACAAGTGGCCAGAAGTAGGCTGTTTTGCTGAAACATGGCAATAATGAATAAACTGCTTACTTCTTCTTTTTTAAGTGAATGAAAATGTTCTGTAGTACAATTGTTGTGAGACTTTTTTGGATGTTTGGCTTGTGCAAAAATAAGTGCCTCTTTGATTATGCCAGGGGCATTCTGTTACAAGGCTAATTTTAAAGTCACCAGTTTTTATGTGTACAAGAAGAACCTGTGGCTTTAAATGTATCAATAATATTTTGGTGATGATCTGATAAACAGTAAAATCAAAGAACTATAACAAGACCAAAAATGCTGCTGCCAGAGTTCTGAAACAGAACAAACACAATAATCACAAATTCCTTGATCTGGTTAAACTAGACCAGCTATCTATATGATTTAAAATTAAATTTAGTAGTCTCCTTCTGACTTTCCAAGCATCCCACATTAATTATCATTGTTATATGTGTGAACTTAAAATCTTCTTATAAAAGCAGACCATTGAGAGCAACAGTTCAAAATAGAGAAATCAAGTAACAAGTGTTGTAATAGATGTACATTTTCAAGAAGCATTTGTGATAAATCTGTTCACTATCTTGATGAGACATTATGCTACAGATTCTAAACCAAAAATATAATATACCGATCATACCATTCATCGATTTTCTCAATTCACTTAATCCAAATGTGGATATCAGAGACCCAGAATTTATCTTAGCAGCACAGGACATGAGGCGGAAAACAATCCTACAGAGAGAGCTTTTCTTGTGTTGGTGGGTGTGCATTATTATGTCCTACAACAGAGAGACATATTCCTGCTTCTTAACATATACCTGATGCTATAAGGATGTGCTCCGTCCCATGGATAAATGAGTGGATGTTCACTGTAGTGTACAATGTCATTGTCAGGATTGGTACTTTCTTGCACGTAATGCTGTAGGCATCCTACACCCCAGTACTGGTCAAAGTAACTTTATTCAATGAATTAGAGGATCAAAATGATTTATTCTTTTACTTTACTCTTGTGATGGTTTTGAGCTTCACACTTTTAAATATATGCAGTATAAAAAAATTGGATTCAATACATTTTTTGGTTTGCAATGTTGAGAGACAAACAGCAAATAACAGTGAAATGTTTTGTTGAGTTTTGAGATTCTATGCAGCATTCAATGAAACAGCCTATGCTCAATAATAAAAAGCAAAAAATAAAGTTTATAATTTTTTCCAGTAGAGTATCATTCTTATTCAGTCTGTTATTTTGATTGGAGAGTTTTTGTTTAAATATTCTTTTAATTGTAGTCAAATTAAGAAATGATTTCTTTTCCTTCCTGTTAACTCCCCCAATTCCCCACAACAATTCTTCCTAAACAACTCTATTCAAAATTTGCATCATCCCCGTGTGCTTTCAGATAATTTCAAAACATAATTGATCCCTGAGGAGTGTGGTATTTGTATGTGTTTTGATCTCTTTATAAATATTGCTTAGCTGACACTGCTGTAAACATTTAATGACAGAAGCAAAACATTGCAAAATGATGGATATTAATAATTTGAAGTCTGCTCAACAGTACTGCTACCCTCTTGAAAACATCTCTTGCCTGAGGGAGACAAGAACAAAAGAGATGTATGTGATGTTGTATGTCTGCTCAGCAGCTTCTGTGATGCTAACCATCTTAGGAAACATACTGGTGGTCATTTCTGTCTCTCATTTTAGGCAGCTTCACACACCAAGCAACCTCATTGTACTTTCACTTGCAGCTGCAGATTTTTTGGTTGGCATTTTTTTGATGCCCCTAAAAACAATTCAGATCATTGAAGGTTGCTGGTATTTTGGGGACACTTTTTGTTATTTTCATGCTTTATTTGGCTTTCTGCTGACCTCAGTTTCTGTCAGCAATATGGTGTTTATTGCTATTGATCGCTATGTTGCTGTGTGTGATCCTTTGCTTTATGGTACTAAGATTACAATTCCTCTTGTACAGCTAAGCATTACAACTAGTTGGATATCATCAATATTATATGCATGGGCAATTTTATTTTTCAAGGGACATTATTTGAGCCGTGATGATGGTTCTGCTTGTCTTGGTGAGTGTGTAGGGTTGTATACTGATGCCTGGGGAATAGTGGACCTTATTGTAAGTTTTATTCTTCCTTGTACTGTAATTGTATGTCTGTATGCAAAAGTTTTCATGGTTGCGAGGAGACATTCAAAAGTAATGAACTTGGCAAATCAGCATATATTTGTAAAAGATGCAGACCAAAACAAAATACCTAAAAAATCTGAAAGAAAAGCTGCCAAAACATTAGGAATTGTAATATCTGTGTTTCTTCTCTTTTGGGTGCCTTTCTATTTGTGTGCAATTATTAATGCATATACTGATGTGGTTGTATCTGATGCAATTATTAATAGTTTTATATGGCTAGCATATTTAAACTCTGGCATGAACCCAATTATATACGCCTTGTTTTATCCTTGGTTTCAGAAATCTGCTAAACTCATTATGTCATTAAAAATATGTAGCCCTGAATCCTCAATAATGAATTTATTCTCTGTGAACCACTAAACCATAGTTGTGTTTATCTTTTTTTTAAGAAAATATTGAAATGAAAAATTTTGTTTTTAAGAAAAGGTCTCTGATGTAAGGCACGAAAAATACTGTGTGTTAAATTGACAATTTTTTAAAATTTGAATTTACCAATGTTTTGTATTTATTGTAACATTCTTTTTATTAAATCAAATAAAGTTTTTTAAAATAATTGGTTCATTGTAGGTGCAGTACACATGTAAAGTGCTTCATAGTCAGAGGTTAAGAAAAGAAAGGAACGTTTTACATCTTTGCTGAGGATTAGAGGCAGTAAGGAGACTGGGGTTTTGTCCCGGGTCCTACCTGCGTGGAATTTGCATGTTCTGGTCATGTCTGTGTGGTTTTCCTCTGGGTGCTTTGGTTTCCTCCCACTGTCCAAGGACATGCAGGATAAGTGAATTGTTGATCCTAAATTGTCCCTAATATGTGGTTGGGGTGTTTGAGAGTATATGTGTGTTTACCATGTGAAGGACTGGCTGAGACTAGCTGGGAAAGGCTCCAGCAGACCTTCGAGACCCTGTTTTAGGACTAGGCAGGTTAGACAATGACTGTTATACTAAATCCTCAATGAGCACACAATGTGGCCATGCCTGAGCTGTGGTTATATGAGATTGCCAGTTTACTAGGAGTTGCTTTAGTGTTGTTGTCTGATGTGAAGATATGGCTTTAATCTCATCAATAAATTCCTCTTGTTCTTCTTCTTATTATTATTATTATAGTGTTATATTTACCTTTATAAAATTATTTATTTTTTTATTTACTTTTGCAGACTTTTTATAATTATATCTTAAGACATTTTTCATAAGTTTACAAATATTTTTAAATTATTTAAGAACATTTTAAAATTGATCAAATGAAAAAAAAAAAAACTGGTATGAAATATATAACAAAATCTCAACTGTTGCATATGCAAATGAATAAAATTAACCAGAAAGGAAAGGTTAATGAGATAGACAAATGCTGTTTTTGATTTCAACAAATCTCTCATCAAACATTATCTTATGTACTCATCTGCGTTCCTTGCATTCAGTTTACAGAAAAGATTTTATTAGAAAAATTGATGTTATCCAGGAGTGTGTGTGTTTCTTTAATCTTTTTAGCACATATGTCAAATTTGAATATATTATTTAATGGTAAGGTGTGCATAAAAAGATTTGCTGAGAATGGTCCCGAAACTGACTTTTAAAAGATTCTTTTTGGCATGTAAAGTGAAACTTTACGCAAACTGGGTCTGGAATTTAATGGGGTATGTGGCTGAGACAGAGTCAATGAAGCCAAAACACAAAATGATGATGAAAAGAACATGAGGTGGACATTATGAATGCAGGGAATTTAAATGAGATATACAGCTAAATACAGATGTGTATTTAAACCAAATCCAGCAGAAATGATGTGTTTCAAACAGAAAAGATGAGGTGGTTAAAAAAGGCACAGAATGATTCTGAATGAACACCACTTTTCAGAGGACATGCCCAAGAAGGACTTTGTGAATTGACAATGCCTGCACTCACTCCGATTCCTTGATTTAATTTTTCACATTTCTGATGAAAACTCTTGTTGTACAAGAGCACCACACCTCATTTTGCAGATTCATGGCCCCTGCTTTAACTCCCTAGGTGGGAAGTTTCTGTGTTTAGTTTGCCCAGTATGTGTACAGATTTGCTGTGTATAATTTACTTTCCTCAGTTTAAACACATGTGATTAAATTCATAGGCATTTATTTGTTGACCTCTGCAGTAATAGACTCTAGTTAAAGTATTTTCAAAATTAGAGAGGATAATTTGGATCGGTCTACCCTCCTCCCATGACCATGTCCATATGCTTTGTGAGGTCACAACCTTATAATTTCCACTTTTTCTTGCATTCTTTCACCTGTGATGGTCAGAATTAATAGTTCTTGGGTACTTCTACTGATATAACACACTTATTAATACAACTGGTCCCAACACATATAGTAGTTACTTTGTTTTCATTATTCATTACAAAGACTGTTCAAATTGTATAGTTCGCTTCACTTAACTAAAGTGAACAAATCATAAAACAGGTATGAATCAAAGTGGTTTAAGGTAACCAAAAGCATACAAATATAAAAATCCATTAATGAAATTATTGAGATATGGCCACTGACAATGGTGGAAAAAACTAAAATTCCACAAAATAGCATATCAGCAGAAAATACATCTTGAAAGTCCTGTGGTCATTTACAAGTAAAGTCACAGGTTTGATAACCAAAGGCTTAGCGGAATGACTGTGCATTCCACTTCACAACCTAGACTTCTACATTTTCCTACACATATGCTGAAAATCAAAAATTTACAAATTGAAGTGACTGCTGAATGCCAATTTTCTCAGTCACTATAGGAGCCAAAGTAATGAGTAACATGGTAAAGACTGGTAATGTAGGATACATTGTGGCCTGCTAAAGTAGGATAGCAGGGATGCCAAGAGGAGAAACAGAATAGAAATGGATCAGTAACATTCATTCATTTTCCCCTGCTTATCCAAAGCCGAGTCATTGGGGCAACAGTCTTAGGAATGAAGCCAAAACATCCTTTTCACCAAGCACACTTGCCAAATTATACTGTGGGATCCCAGGGTGTCCTAAGGCCATCTGGGAGATATAATCCTCCCAGCTTGCCCTGAGTCTTCCCCTGGGGTCTCCTCCCAACAGGTCGTGTCTGTAAAACCTACACAGGCGTCCAGGAGGCATCCATATCAGATGCCCAAACCGCCTCAATTGGCATCTTTCAGTGCAGAGGGTCAGTGTTTCTACTCAGAGCCTCTCCCAGATGTCGCTGCTTCTCACCAATATCTTAATCTTGGTTACATTCAAGTAACAAAAACAACATTTATTTTCGCAGTATATGAATCATGCACTAGATGTAGCTCAAAGTGCTTCACAAGATGTCAAAGAAATAGTTACAAAGAAAAGCAAATTAAAATTACATAGCAATTAATAATGAATAAGTAACACGAGAGAAATAAATAATGCACACTTACTGTATGTAAGATAAGTTTATGCTTGTACTTTATGCTGTTGTGAGATAACAAAAAGTAAGAAACGAAGAGCTCTTTGTGATAATCCAATACTCTGGCAAATTGAGCTCACACATGTGATTTACTCATTAATGCATGAAGAATATAGATAATTAATCTATTAATAATAACCAAATTTTCAATCATGCCTAATTCAGGTTAATTCAGATGGCAGTCCTTTATAGGGCAAACAAATGCAAAAGTAAGTACAAACACAAGGCCAGTTTGAAATCTTATAATATACACATCTTTCAAGATGTGGGAGAAAAAAAGGAGTACCTGGAAGAACATCCAAGTAATAAACATACAGGCACAGGATTTGAACTAAGAACTAATTATTATACCACTTTGCAATTCTATCCTATCGTTTGTAATCCTAGTATTATTAATTCAAGCATGATAATACAAAAATCTTCAACTACTTTTAATAATAAAGATGAAGATTATTATTTTTTATTCAGCAATAAACTGGTATCATATTTAGTTTCCATTCCTGCCTTGTGCTAGAAGATGTTAGTACAAGCTTTGACTCTAGCAACCTTAAAGGGAAGAGATGTAATGGGTTTGAACATGTATGGAAAATATATTATATTATATTATATTATATTATATTATATTATATTATATTATATTATATTATATTATATTATATTATATTAGTGCGAACCGATCCAGAGAGAGCTGGAGATCACGGCCTGATGAAGCAAACAGGACAACATCATCTGCAAAAAGCAGTGACCCAATCCTGAGCCCACCAAACCGGACCCCCTCAACGCCCTGGCTGCGCCTAGAAATTCTGTCCATAAAAGTTATGAACAGAATCGGTGACAAAGGGCAGCCCTGGCGGAGTCCAACTCTCACTGGAAACGGGTTTGACTTACTGCCGGCAATGCGGACCAAGCTCTGGCACCGATCGTACAGGGACCAAACAGCCCTTATCAGGGGGGCCGGTACCCCATACTCTCGGAGTACCCCCCACAGGATTCCCCGAGGGACACGGTCGAATGCCTTTTCCAAGTCCACAAAACACATGTAGACTGGTTGGGCAAACTCCCATGCACCCTCCAGGACCCTGCTAAGGGTATAGAGCTGGTCCACTGTTCTGCGACCAGGACGAAAACCACACTGTTCCTCCTGAATCCGAGGCTCGACTATCCGATGGACCCTCCTCTCCAGGACCCCTGAATAGACTTTTCCAGGGAGGCTGAGGAGTGTGATCCCTCTGTAGTTGGAACACACCCTCCGATCCCCCTTCTTAAAGAGGGGGACCACCACCCCGGTCTGCCAATCCAGAGGCACTGTCCCTGATGTCCATGCGATGTTGCAGAGGCGTGTCAGCCAAGACAGTCCTACAACATCCAGAGCCTTGAGGAACTCCGGGCGTATCTCATCCACCCCCGGGGCCCTGCCACCAAGGAGTTTTTTGACCACCTCAGTGACCTCAGTCCCAGAGATGGGGGAGCCCACCTCTGAGTCCCCAGGCTCTGCTTCCTCATTGGAAGGCATGTTAATGGGATTGAGGAGGTCTTTGAAGTACTCCCCCCACCTACCCACAACGTCCCGAGTCGAAGTCAGCAACGCACCATCCCCACCATTTACAGTGTTGACACTGCACTGCTTCCCCTTCCTGACACGCCGGATGGTGGACCAGAATCTCCTCGAAGCCGTCCGAAAGTCGTTCTCCATGGCCTCCCCAAACTCCTCCCACGCCCGAGTTTTTGACTCAGCAACCACCAAAGCCGCATTCCGCTTGGCCTGCCGGTACCTATCAGCTGCCTCCAGGGTCCCACAGGACAAAAGGGTCCTGTAGGACTCCTTCTTCAGCTTGACGGCATCCTTCACCGCCGGAGTCCACCAACGGGTTCGGGGATTGCCACCACGACAGGCACCGACCACCTTACGGCCACAGCTCCGGTCAGCTGCCTCAACAATAGAGGCACGGAACATGGCCCATTCGGACTCAATGTCCCCCACCTCCCTCGGGATGTGGTCGAAGTTCTGCCGGAGGTGGGAGTTGAAGCTACTTTTGACAAGGGGCTCTGCCAGACGTTCCCAGCAGACCCTCACAACACGTTTGGGCCTACCACGCCTGACCGGCATCCTCCCCCACCATCGAAGCCAACTCACCACCAGGTGGTGATCAGTTGACAGCTCCGCCCCTCTCTTCACCCGAGTGTCCAAGACATATGGCCGCAAGTCCGACGACACGACCACAAAGTCGATCATCGAACTGAGGCCTAGGGTGTCCTGGTGCCAAGTGCACATATGAACACCCCTATGCTTGAACATGGTGTTCGTTATGGACAATCCGTGACGAGCACAGAAGTCCAATAACAAAACACCGCTCGGGTTCAGATTGGGGGGGGCCATTCCTCCCAATCACGCCCTTCCAGGTCTCACTGTCATTGCCCACGTGAGCATTGAAGTCTCCCAGCAGAACGAGGGAGTTCCCAGAAGGTATGCCCTCTAGCACACCCTCCAGGGACTCCAAAAAGGGTGGGTACTCCGAACTGCTGTTCGAGTGTGAAGCGGCTGGGATGAGAATCAGCACCTCCAAATCCGAGACCATGGTCCTCAGCCAGAAAAGGGTGGAGTGCCCTCTCAGGGTTGGTAGCGAGATCCTGGACACGCTGGAGGGACTATGTCTCTCGACTGGCCTGGGAACGCCTTGGGATTCTCCCGGAAGAGCTAGAAGAAGTGGCCGGGGAGAGGGAAGTCTGGGCATCTCTGCTCAAGCTGCTGCCCCCGCGACCCGACCTCAGATAAGCGGGAGACAATGGATGGATGGATGGATGGATGGATATATTATAATAGTGTGAGTACATGAGTTCTTATATAATTGCTGCCAGAATAAGTCAAGAGTTTGGAAAATAGATTAGGGGATTAAAATAATTTTCTTTTTTCTCATTTGATTATGCACAAGGTTTTGCACCTCCAAATACAACAAAAAATATTTGAAATTGTGTCAATTTTTGCTTTTGGACCAGGATGTGAAAGGCATGCCAATTTTTTACATTCCAAGTAATATTAAATCAAATCCTGCTAAAAAAAAATGAATGTTTTCAGTTTTTGTGGGTTGACATTAATTTTTCACTTTATTACATATTATGACCACTGAGTCTTCACTGAATGTTTTTTCTATTATAGTCTAACAAAATGTTTTTATTTCACAAAAGAGTATTTGAAGCTGTTGTTCTTATTCTTAAACAGTAGTAGTAATAGCTTGCAACATCCAGATATTTTTATGCTATAATCTTTCCTTCATATGTCTAGATTAAAGCATAACAGACCATATGGTACGAATAGAACTACTCCTTTAAATATTGCATGCCTGAAACTGCTACTGTATATGAGCTACATGCTTGGTTTACATTAAGAGAAACTAGTACATTTTGAAAATTACTGGATATTAATATTTTAGATTATTATGGTCTGTTCACCACAGACACATGAAATAAGCTACAAAGCAGTGTGGTACACAGTAGGGCTTTAGGAATTTTAAAACTATTTTATTTTAGAAGAATTAAGTGGGTAGGACTGGCAAGCTTTGTTGGGCAGAATGGACTGTTCTCGTCTAGATTGTTCTAATGCTCTATTAATTTGGACATTATCTAAAATTATTATTACCTTCTGTCAAAACACCTTGACAGACAGAAACAGCTTCTGTGATTCTCAGTGTCTTAAGAAACTTCTTGGTGGTGATTTTTGACTCTCATTTTAGGAAGCTGCACACACATGAACTTTCACTTCATTGCTGATTTTTGTTTGGCATTTTGTTGGTCTTTACAGTAACTAGAATCATAGAAGGCTGCTGGTATTGCAAGGAATTGTCTGTAGACCTCTGTGACAGGATTGTCACGAGGCACAAATCTGGGGAAGGTTACAGAAAACTTTCTGCTGCTTTGAAGGTCCCAATGAGCACAGTGGCCTCCATCATCTGTAAGTGGAAGAAGTTCGAAACCACCAGGACTCTTCCTAGAGCTGACCGGCCATCTAAACTGAGCGATGAAGTAATTCTATAATTCTATTTTCATGGTATTGATTGCTATGTTACTGTATGTGATCCTTTCATTGATTCTACTAAAATTCTTATTGTACAGATAAGTATTACAAGTATACAGACAGAAATCCTTTGAACTCACTATGGCATTAAACATATTTAGTTCTGCATCCTCAATAAGGAACTTATTTTCAGTAGAACATTAAGAACATTGTTGAAGATAAAATTCCCTAAGATGATACGTACAGTATTTAGGCTTTGGATGATAGCCTGAGGCAGAATAAATACTGAGAACTGGATATTAAAACATAGGTTTCAGTTCCCTAATTTTAGTTGGTTGGTGAAGGCATAAGGGAAAAGTACAAAAAAAGGTAATGAGGGGGAGAACTGGAGTGAGAAGGAGAATCTCAACATAAAGGGATCTTGAGTGTGTTATTTCTTTCTGAGTTAAGGCTGAATGTGCAAGAAAAATGAATTAAAATGGGATTAAGAACAAAGATGAGAAATGCAAAACTTTCAAAGGACATTGGTAGTTTTCCGTGTCTTGGCAAATCAGTTTAGAGATAAGGACTTTGGCAAGGCTGGCTAGAAAACTTGATGAAGAAGTGTGTGATTAGCAAACTATGGAGGAGACAAAAAGCAGTTTCTTAAATAAACCGAAATATTTACATTTGCAGCAACAGGCTTTACTGAACATAAAATGCTGCAATATGAATGAGTGTATGTATCTTTATTTTTTTTCAGCTTGTTGACAACAAACAGTGATTTTTTTTTTTTTTTTGGTCATCATTTCACCCTTTCATACTAGTAAAATTAGTTCTCTTTGCCATTTTCATTCACATCACAGCAGAGAACATAGGTGCTGTGTTACCAGGACAATTCATCTTCCAACTATCCCACTGAAACACTCTGTTTGCTGAATGCTGTTTTTCCAACAGAAGTCTTGCTTTTTGTCCACCGGCTTCACTTGGTTCTTTCTCATTGAACCCAGCACCTCTCTGGTGAAACTTTCTCTTTCTCCCTTGAGATAGGTGTCACTGTCTGTGTGCCTTGCGTCCTGTCAGGCACATACCATCATCTGCCTGCAAGGCCCTGCGCTCAGTCCTAGTGACAAAAAAATAATTCATTTTTTCTCGGTGGACAGTCTCCCTACTACACTGTCTGTCCTCTGACACCATCCTTTGGACACACTCCATCCCTTCTGCTCGTGCTGTCTCTCATCACACCATCCAAACATCACCCACTACTTAGATCAACACAACGATCAATTAAACAATGGTACGTTCTATTTCCCAATGTTATCAATAGTGTAAACACATTTTCATTGGTTAAAAAAGAGCATTGTTGTCAGCTATCAAGAAGTACATATACTGTACCACTGTATGCTGATTAAAAACCAATGTTCCTGGAACACGTTAATTTTCAAAAGAAGCAGGCATTCCTGTATCACAGTATTATATGTAGATGAGATACCAATCAAAGTAATTTGATTTTAAAAGCAGGTAACTCTTTTGCAGACAGGTACATATTTATGTAGGCAGCCAACACAATAACCTGTAACAGAATTAATCAGGAAAGTTGCCTTTTCACTTTGTCTCAGCAAAGTGTGCCTATTGCCCCTTTATTTATTTATTTATTTATTGCCTAAGAGAAAAATGAAACCTTCAAACCTGACATGAAATAATTACAGTGATTTTTTTCACACTAGAGTTTTCTATTTAAATACTAAATGACTGGCAAACACATTAATGCATATAAATGATGCCCAGCAGGAAATAAATGCCTTTCTTCTTGTTAAATGGCATGCATTTCACAGAGAAGAAAATGTAATTTATTTTACAGATTTTTTTTTCAAAGGAAAACACAGAGATTCATTATGAGTTAATTTTTTGCATGAGTTGTTTTGCCACTCACTAATCATTACCTAATAAATATAAATGACCAGAAATATACAATGTTTTGCCTAAACATGACAATAAGGAGTATCTACTTTGTTCAGATTTTTTAAGTGGATGAAGAAGTCATGTTATTCTTTCTTGCACTTATTGCTACAGGCATCATACTCTCCTGCATATGGAGTAAGTGACTTTATACAAGGAATTAGAGGATCAAAATGATTTATTCTTTTACTTTTTTCTTATGTGATGGTGTTGAGCTGCACAACTCTGACTATACAGTGCATCCGGAAAGTATTCACAGCGCATCACTTTTTCCACATTTCCGAATTCTACACACAACGCCCCATAATAACAACGTGAAAAAAGTTTACTTGAGGTTTTTGCAAATTTATTAAAAATAAAAAAATTGAGAAAGCACATGTACATAAGTATTCACAGCCTTTGTCATGAAGCTCAAAATTGAGCTCAAGTGCATCCTGCTTCCCCTGATCATCCTTGAGATGTTTCTGCAGCTTAATTGGAGTCCACCTGTGGTAAATTCAGTTGATTGGACATGATTTGGAAAGGCACACACCTGTCTATATAAGGTCCCACAGTTGACAGTTCATGTCAGATGTAGCAGATATTCCCTTTGTCCACCTCTCGGACCCTCAGGTACCACTCCAGACACTGGATAAAAGTCCAAGACTTCTTTATTATATAACAATAACATGCACAAAGCACCCTCCACTCCACACTACTCATAAACAAAATACAATAATCACTCTCTCCTCCTCACCCAGACACTTGCCACCCTACCTCCCAGCTCAGCTCAATGTCTGGGCTTACCCATGAGTCCTTTATACCCCCTGACTCAGAAGTGGTTCCTGCCCAACAGTCCACAGTTCCTTATTCCTTCCGGGTCAGGGTAAACAGTCCTTTTCTTCACCCCGTGAGCACGTTGTTTCTTCCCGTCACGTGACCATGACGTACTCCCGGGTTATAGGGCACATACGAGCCTACGAGCCCCCTTACAGCGACGCCTGATGGCCCCCAAGGTATCCAGCAGGGCTGCGTATAAAAACTACATAGTCCATGAGGCCCTGCTGGAACTCGGGGGACGTTCACGCTGTTGGGAGAGCTCCTCCTGGCGGCCTGGGGGTGAGAGCCGGAATCAAAAGCCGGCAATCCACCACACAGAGCACAAACCAAGTCAAAGGAATTGTCTGTAGACCTCTGTGACAGGATTGTCACGAGGCACAAATCTGGGAAGGGTTACAGAAAAATTTCTGCTGCTTTGAAGGTCCCAATGAGCACAGTGGCCTCCATCATCTGTAAGTGGAAGAAGTTCGAAACCACCAGGACTCTTCCTAGAGCTGACCGGCCATCTAAACTGAGCGATGAAGTCACTTCCGGTTCCAAACCTAAGGAGGAGCACTATCCCAGTTCCTGCCCTTTTGATGATGTCACGTCCTGGTCCAAGTTTATGGAGGAAGATCCTTCTGGTTTGGGCCCCTTTGACATTATATCCTGTATGGGCCTTTAAAACCACCATCTTACCACCAGTTGAACAGTTCTGTATTGGACTCTGACTTGTGCACATCTGTGCAATCTATTTCTAAAAAACCAATTGCAGCCAGGGATAATACACAGGTGCTGCCCCAAACCTTTTTATGACTTTCTTGTCACAATGTACAAGTAACTTTTCCAAGCACACCTCCAAATACTCAGCAACTTTTGCTCTTGTGCAGGAGAAAGTACGCGTAAAAGCAAAAAACCCTTCTAAAAGAAAAAAGCTTTAAAAATTCCTGCACGGTTCCTTAGCGGCAACCAAAACCCAAGTTTAAAGGAGCAAAATGTATTTTTTTAATTAACTCTAACACCACAGAAAGCTCAAAAACTCTCAGTAACTCTCAGCAGCCTCTCTCGTTTGCAAAGCTGACATCAGCACATCAGCACATCCTCTCAGCACCTTAGCATATTTTTAAGTGCTTCTTTGATTTGTTTATGTAATTAATCTACTTTTGGCCATTCAAGGTAATGTTGTTTTGTGAATGTTTTTAAGTTGGAACAAGATTCCACCTACAATCTGATTATTCTCTTGGCAAAACTCACATAGATACTCATAAATGACTCATAGATTATTAGCAGCATGTCATGCAGTTTTACTTCTTCTGCTTTAGCCCGCTTTTCGTTGAAGAAGTTGGCCTTGTCTTCTTCATCAACATCCTCTGTTGCTGTATAATATACAATCACTGTTAGCTAGGTGTGTCTTCAGTTAAGTCGGGCCCTGAGAAGTCTAGGTCCAAATGGCTGTCATTCAAAAGGCAGCTTCCCCATCTTATTGCTAATTATTAGGGCAGCTCCAATTGGGTATTGGACATTTAGTCTTCTGTAGTAGAGTAGGATGTGGCCTAACATTAATATTGTTTTTCCCATACCAGTCTATCATGCTTCACTTACTCAAAGGGTGTTAGTCCACCAGTCAGAATTGACCATTAGAGAAAGGTAAGAAAGTGCCAAGGGCCATTTTTAGCTTACTGCAGCATAAAAATACATTTACTGTATATATGAAGTGATTTTTAGTTAATCTTATACAGAAATTTCACAGATACCAAACTTGCTGTTATAGCTATCATTTTCAGTAGCAATCCACCAATGTAGGTCCCCCTTCATGTTTCTGCAACAATACTGTGCAATTGCAATTGAAGCCTGGAAGTGTAAACTTATGACTTAGATAGATACTGTAGATAGATAGATAGATAGATAGATAGATAGATAGATAGATAGATAGATAGATAGATAGATAGATAGATAGATAGATAGATAGATAGATAGATAGATAGATAGATAGATAGATAGACTTTGCACAAAGTATTATAGGATCAAACAATTTATTCATTTGTTTTCTTCCTGTGTGATGGTTTAGAGCTTCACCCCTTTGAATATTAAAAATAAACTTTGGATTTCATTGTTTTTTTGCTTGCACTTTTGAGAGACAATGCACTAAGTGACAGTGAAATGTCTGTTGAGTTCTTGCATTCTGTGCAGTACTTAAAAAAAGATACTACCCAATAATAAAAAGCAAATTCTCAAGTTTTATCATCTTTTTCCAGGTTGTTCTGTTATTTTGAGAGTCCTTGTTTAAAGTGTAGTTATTGTAGTTTAAGAATTAAACTGTCCTTTTTTTCTCAAAGTTGAAAGTTAAAAAGATCATGACCGCCCCCAAACTGAAATAACTGGCTTCAGAATTTGCATCATCCCTGCACTCTTTTCAGATGAGATCAAAACATAATTGATCCCTTGGGGGTGTAGGATTTATATGTGTTTTGATCTGTTTATAAATATTGCTTAGCTGACACTGTAAAATGACTTTCTCCATATTTTGTTGCATATTTAATTTCAAAAGCAAAGTACTCATAAATATGATGGATGCTAACAATTTGAAGTCTGACCAACAGTATTGCTATCTTCTTGAAAACACCTCTTGCCTCAGACGAACAAGATCAAGAGAGACATATGTGATTTTGTATATTTGCTCATCAATTTCTCTGATTCTCACCATCTTCGGTAACTTGCTGGTGGTCATTTCTGTCTCTCATTTTAGGCAGCTTCATACACCGAGTAACTTTCTTGTGCTTTCTCTTGCAGCTGCAGATTTTTTGATTGGCATATTTTTAATGCCTCCAAAAATAATTCAAATCATAGAAGACTGCTGGTATTTTGGGGACAATTTTTGTTATTTCCATGCTTTACTTGGCTTTCTGCTGACCACAGTTTCTGTCAGTAATTTGGTATTCATTGCTATTGATCGGTATGTTGCTGTGTGTGATCCTTTGCTTTATGGTACTAAGATTACAATTCCTCTTATACAGATAGGTATTTCAAGTAGTTGGATATTATCTGTATTATATGCATGGGCAATTTTGTTTTTCAAGGGACATTATTTGACCCGTGATGATGGTTTTGTCTGCCTTGGTGAGTGTGTAGGATTTTATACTAAAGTTTGGGGAATAGTGGACCTTATTGTAACTTTTATTTTTCCTTGTACTGTAATTATATGTCTATATTCAAAAGTCTTCATGGTTGTAAGGAGACATTTAAAAAAAATTAACACAGTAAATCAGCAGATCAAAACAAAAGAAGCAGATCAAAACAAAATACCTAAAAAATCTGAAAGGAAAGCTGCTAAAACATTAGGGATTGTCATATTTGTTTTTCTTCTTTTTTGTGTGCCTTTCTACCTGTGTGCAATTATGAATGCATACACTGATGTGGTTGTACCTGATGCCATTTTTAACATTTTTTTATGGCTAGCATATTTTAACTCTGGTATGAATCCAATTATATATGCTTTGTTTTATCCGTGGTTTCAGAAATCCATTAAACTCATTGTCACATTAAAAATATGTAGTCCTGAATCCTCAATTATGAATGTATGCTCAGTAGATCATTAGACCATGGCTGCAGGTACTAATACAATAAAAAAATATGGTCATAGTATAAAGCTGATAGACTTAAGCAGTACATATGCCAAGAACTGGATATTAAAACTGGCCTCATCTCTCTGATTTACAGTGCTCATAATAAATATCTGTATTGTAGATGTATATGCAGTCTCAATCTGTAGTTTGCTGCACTAGTGGAGTATAAGAAAAGTAACAGCATACTTCTGTTGTAGTGGAGTAGTCTGAAAATCTTATATTGTTTATAAATTATTTTGAATTCCTATTTCATTGCATAAACCCTCACTTTGGTATTCAGTGCGTTTATGACTTCTGCTAGGCTATTTGATGGTTTACTGGAAAATATATATATATGATACATAAATAAATATAAATACATAAGGATGAGTATTACCTCATTATACTTCCATTAAACATTGTTATTGTTTATGTGTATTGATAATTATCAATACATAAAATCATTAGGTTTTTCCAGTAATATTTTATAATAATTCGGTGTACATCATATCTTTAAAAAACTTTATTCTATAGATATTTAAATATGTTATGATATTTATATGCAAGTGAGAATTGTATGTGAATGCTGGTATATATCTTCAACCTAATTCTTCCTAAAGTTAAGAACTTTGGTTATTATTTTATTAGATTATTTCTTAGAAAATGTATTAATTTTTCATTTAGTACCTTCTATGTACAGTAGAGGCAGGAATTTGATGATGCAAAAAGATAGATTTAATGTGTCATAGATTAGCATCTTATAATTTAAAAAGTATATCATGATTTTTGATATGTTTCTTATAATAACAAATAATAAAATCATTAATATAAAGTGAAAATATGAGAATAAACTAAAAGGAATATAGGCAGAAATTATGATAGGAAAATCTTTCATTAACACCCACCCAAATGCTACATCTGTTATTAAGCACACTTTTTTCAGCTCATTTTCTTGTGGGTCAGAGCCCATCTCAGTAGCATAAAAAAACAATGTAGGGGCCAGGTTTCCATGGGGTGCAAGTATACTACAGGGCACAGTCAGTCATTCACATGGGCATAGATCCACACTGACTCATGTAGAATTAATTTAGTATTTCCAGTTCACCTGACATGCATGTCTTTTTATAATGTGGGTGGAAAAACAGAATACTTGCAGAAGAATACAAACACTGTTCAGGCCAGGATTAGGACCCAGGGGGGTATTTTTCGTACGTGGATTACTCGTTTAGCCGGATGTAATTGTTGACGATTTGGCCTGATCCTGGATCTGTCAGTTTTTCGAAACTCTTGCTGGAATTGTTGTCATAGCAACACATCCTAATCCTCAAACCTGCTCGGAGCAGGTTTGTTCTATGTAAAAAAGTATTAGTTTACACACGTAATCAGTGATGGTGCGTGGAAGTCATCCAGTCATGGCTTCGCCGTTCATGAATGAGCGACCAATTGATATTGGTGCGCAAATTATACGAAGAGAATTTCATATAGAGAGGGTTTTGCGCGATTGGCAAGATCCTTTATTGCTCCCGGAGGAAATTCTTTTTGAAAGATACCGCTTTAGCCGAGGGGGAATATTGTACCTCAAAGATTTATTAACACCTTATATTCGAAGACAAACTCGGCGAAGTCGGGCTCTCACAACCACACAGACAGTATGCATTGCTTTGAGGTTTTTTACAAGCGGCACTTTTTTATATACTGTTGGCGATGCGGAAAATCTCTCTAAAAGTGCAGTTTGCCAGGCAATTTGTAAAGTCTGTTTGGCTCCGAAATATTTCCTTCAGGTTTTCATAGTGTTTCCTGGACACCTGCGCGTGCAGACAATAAAAGAGGCATTTCATGCCATTGCAGGTAGGTAATAAACATGCTAAAACACCCACAGTCCCATGAAGAATCTCAATCAGCCTAACATTCTCATTACCAGGATGTCCAAATGTGATTGGGGCACATGGAACTGATCAGAGTGGAGTTTGATCAAACATTATTTGGAAAATGTACCTCTCCTCCTGATGAATAATCAGACACAGTGTCTTCATCAAATATTTGACCTTCGTCAATATCTCATTGGTCAGATGAAGGTTCAAGGGATATGACATTCCCTGCAACTGACCCAACAAAAAAGATGGCTATATGGAACATACCTATGGCACACATGGAGGACAAATATATGCAATGACCATCCTTTACCTGAAATGAAGTGACCACTGCATCCTGCCACTGGTTCTGAGGAGAAGCTTCCCCCTGGAATGCCCTCAGAAACAGGGTGATGGGCATTTTGCTGGGGTTAGGTCTGGACCGCGTGGACCTCCACCTGTTTTTTGTTTGTCTGCCTTCTTGTTAGCTTTAAAATTAATGTTTTTTATATTATATATGATTATTTATGTCAACAATTCTTTAAATAGTTATATACCAATATTTACCAGTTTGAAGTATATTCTTGTACTTCACTTTAACCTGTTCCCATGTTCTCCTTGTGCTCACGTTTGATCTGGAATTATGACATATTAAATAATAATTAATCTGACACATAGTAAATGAAACACTGCATTCAGTAAGTACAATGCACACTACTTAGCGTTTAATTTGTCGGCCACTTTTTGCCAGCCGTCTTTTTTGGTCTGGGCTGCTTTTGCAGTGTTACTCCTTGTGCATATTAAATCTTGAAATTCTTCATGTCCTTCGAATAAAAGGTCTTGCGCCGCGTGTGTGACAAAAAAAAAATGCGCCCGTTCTTTCATCATTTTGTTAAAGCCTATCAAAGACTTGCTGATCATGTTTTCTAGACTCAATATATATGGGCTTTTCACTCCACGCGGGCGCGCGCATTCATCTCGGATGATTAGATCCAGCTAGACTAATCTAATACACGGCTGCGTTTGAAAAACCGACCTATCCCGGATGAGTGTCACCGGCATTAACTTATCCAAGATGAGGCACCTGATCTCGGTTGATTTAAGCGACGTACAAAAAATACCCCCCAGGACTCTACCATAGGTGTTGCCAGCTCACTATCTATTTATGGTAGTTCAAAATGAGATGACCAACAATATTTTAAAATACACTACCACTTTTTGCTTGAATGGTAAAGTAAAATTATGACAGTAAACATCTGAACTGAAAAAAACAGAAAAAACATTCAAGTTCTAACAATGTAATTAACATACTCTTTGTATTGTTATTGTTTTACTCTTTACTCTGTATTTTTTTAAATATTCCCCTGTTTGCTTTTTATTGTTTGAGTGTCATATGCACTTAATATCAAAAGCTCAGATGCTTGTTAGAGCAACTGCTGAAGATTTCATCACCATTGTCTGATTTGTGAGTGCATATGTTGGAGGAATATCATGGTGGCCCTATGGACAAACTCAGTGTGGAAAACATATCTGTATTTAGTCTTATACATTTGGGCTACTATTCCCAGATTGTTTCTTCAAAAATAAAATAAAGAATATTAGGTATCAAATCTTGCACTGTCTAGCAATTTTGAGTTTTAGTTGTGCCTTAATGATTCGATGAACCTTTATTGCTGTTTTGTTTCTGGTGTCTGATGTCTTTTCTGATGTCATTGACATGCACATGCAGTAAAACAAAAGTGAATACAATGCACATAGTTTTGTGTGTGAACTGCCCAGTCTACAAAAAATGATAGCAGACTGGTTGGTGATGTGTACAACAATACATGCAGTTCATTATGCTGCATGCCATTTACCTACACAATCCATGAAATACGAAAGTAATGCTGTAATTTTTTAAAATTATTTACTGTATATAAAATATTTTGACTTAATAAACTATTTTATGTTTCCAGCTAATTGAAAAGTGTTTTGCTTTTCACTATTAAATACTAAAGTAGTTTTATGCCAATTATGCCAGAGAGAAACTGCAGAAAGCTGCTTGTGTCTCAGCATCCTTTTTGGGTCATTCCTGCTTCCAGTAGAATGAAGCAGTGCAAAATCAGGGAATGTACATGCAATAAAACAAAAATAAAACTATGTAAAGTGTCAACATAGAAAGCACTTTGTAATTCATATATTATTTTACGTGTGCAACTGATTGAAATATGCTGTTTTGCTTTTTACTAATAAATACTAAAGCAGTTTTCTGCACCATGGCCTCACAAACCTGGTGGGGTTTTTTTAATAATGCATGCTAACTTTTAAAGTGAAAATATGTATAAAACAATATATTCTGTGTGCTAACAATTAAAGTAAAAAATGTACAAACAATGTTATTCTGTGTGTCAAGAGTGATTTATTTTTATGTTCACTCAAGCTGTTTTTTTGGAGGTAGGGCAGTAGGGATGCATTATCAGGATGCCAAGATGATAGGACATTAGTGAGAACAAAACGATTCAGATGCCACTTGGTGTAGCCTTGGCAGATATAGTACTGAAAAAATGTGTGGCAATTGAAGTGTTAATTTGTCTGCTAAACTATTTATAAACACTGAAATTAGTGCAAGTTCATCTAATCCTACTTCTACTTCTAGTGTCTTGAAAGTGATTCCTTTTGCTATCACACCTTTTAGCAACTGCTTAGTTGCCACCCTCCTCCCTTCAATATGATTGAAGATGGCTCAGAATTCAGAATTCCCTGTATATTGCTAGGAACTTCTTCTACTGATGAGTATATAATCAATCTGACTTTTGGCTTTCTGGGCTGTTGATGTCAGTGTTGTTATATGAATGTTTTTATTTTGGAACAGATACCACCCACAACCAGGTTATCCTGTTGACAAAAGTCAAATAGAGTTTTAAATTCCAATTATTATATTGTCAAATAACCCGATCTCTGGTGTGCAGAAACTTCTGTCATTATATTTTGATTACATTTTCCTCAAAATTTATAAATGTTTATTAATTTGGTAATACTTTTTTTTATTAAATGTGTATGCTTATTTACATAATTGTTGTATAGTCATATGTATTTCTGCAGCTGAAATGTCTTTTTTATTATATATGTAGTAATACAGTACACTATAGTAACACTATTTCTGAGCCTATCCTCAGTAGAGCACTATACAATAGTAAAATAAATTGAATTGAATGCTGTCAAAGGGGTATTTTTAAAATCTTTAATATTAAAAAGAAGATGAAAAATGTATTTCATATTCTGTATTTTGCTTTATTTCTACTAATAATACTATAAGTATATTATACACTTTTATGGAATATTGAGGAAGCCATCTTCTAATAATTAAATTGTTAGAACCTGACACTAAGTCGTTTTTTTTTCATTTACATTCCTAACTTTATTTAACTACCATTCAGGCAAAAAAATGACTGTTTTTGAAAATATTATTATTTGTCTTATTTTGAAGGGTCATAAATAGATTTTGGTATGGCAGAGCACCTATGATAGATTCTTCATGGGTCCTAATACTGGCCTGGGTGGAGTCTGTATTCTTATATTACATCAGTTTTGCTGCCCAGCATGCAATCCACATGTCTGCATAAACAGACACTTTTAAGGACAGAAGAGTGCTAAACATTTGATGATCAGTACAGAGAGGAAATTTATGACTCCACAAGTAAGTCCTCCATTTTTCACCAGCCCAAACACGTGCAAGGGTCTCTTATTCAATTATAGAATAGTTCCTTTCAGCAGCAGTGAGAGTCTTGGATTTGAAGGCAACAGTGTATTCTGTATTGTGAGAGTGGGCTTGATTATGGGCAAGGAAAGATCTGAGCCCATAATCAGACACGTAAGTAGATACCACAGTAGGCAAGTCAGGATCAAACAAAACTAAGGCAAAATTGTTAATCAAAAACTGTCATAAAGCTGTGCTGAACTTCCTCATAGTAGGGGAACTGCATATCTTGGCAGACGCAGGTGGACTAGGTTCAACAATGATGACAAAATTTGGTAACTGTATGACCCAACAAACATGGACTGGGCCAATTGAAATGCCATTTTGATTCATTCAAGTGTATTCCTACAAATTTTATGTATTTACAAAGGTGGGACTAAGTCTCAATTTTGTAAGCACAAGAAAATCTCAAGTCTTAAACCTCAAGTAACAAGCAAGTCTCAAATAATAAAAAGTAAGTCCCAAGTAAATATCAAGTCCTAGAGTTAAACTTAAGTCAAGTCTGTAATTTTGTGCCACAAGTCATCAAGTCTCATGTTTGGTCAACACCTTCCCCAGATATAGGAGCTTTTAAAACATTAGTGATAATATAATAAGTCTTGTGCTTGGTCCTGTAATCACTGCAATACCTTCAAACTGTTCACATATACAGTCACCTGTGTGTGTTTCTTCAAACTGTTTCCCTGACAGCAGACTGGACCTACACAGGGTTTCTATCTCCATTGCTATCCAATGGGCAGTGACTCCAAGTTAGCCTCTCATCTTCCTATCAGACTGTTACATCCACAGTTACTGAGAGATGTTCAGTCTGCTGCAATTGTTTTTTGAGTTTTTCCTGTTTCTCTGCAACCACATTTTTTGTTTTAGAGGTAAACGTTTTCTGGCAGACTGGTGTTTACCTGCTATTGACCATTGACATGAAGTGACAAAAGCTAATATGTTCAACTATTGAGAGGGACATGTTGCAGCCAAGAATTATATCTGACAATATTGCATTGGTGATGAACTTTACTTGAGGGTAGATGGAGTTATAGAGTTTAATATCACTTAATTCAATGCACTGAGGAATTCTAGGCTGCAAAGCGTCACTGGTTACCATTTTGGTCTTCAGATACTCCTCAAAGCTAAGAAATAAGAAAAAAGGCAATCTTATCTAAGCAAATAAGAAATGTATTATTTTTTTCTACACTTTGTCACAATTATTGTCCTATTGTAGTCAAGAGGGGAATATGAGCATTTTATACAGAATAAGTAGTCAACAAAAATTAATGTTAGCTAAAACTAATACTCTATGATAGTTGCTTAGTCATTATTACTTGTCAAGTATATTAACCCTTTAATGACTATATTACCCATTGATGTTCCCATCATTCTCTCACACAGAATGTTGTTGATTAGATAGTAAAACTATTAAACATTTGACCTTTTTTTTTTGTTCTTTTTTCGCTTTATACAATTTCTTGTATTAGGAATTTGTTCGTTTTCGCATATCCCTTGGGGTCAGAGTGCAAGGTCAGCCATTGTACAGCGCCCCTGGAGCAATTACAGGTTAAGGGTCTTGCTCAAGGGCCCAGCAGTTTTGGCAGTGATAGGGATTCGAACCAGCAACATTCTGGATACCAGCACAGATCCTTAACCTCAGAGCCACCACTTCACCTCCGACCTTGTAATGTTTCAATGCTCATACTGATATGTGATGGAAACTGCATTTGTATAAAAAACATTTTTTTTTAATTATTGGAATAATAGCACATTTCACAAAACATTGTTGACGAACAGTGCAATAAGCAGTGTATTAGGAAAGACCAGTCTTGGGCAGAATATTCCAAAAATGTATATACTGAATATACAGTTTTTCATATATTCAGATTTGCATTCTGATTAAATACCCAAAATGTGTGTCTTATTCTGATTTATTTTTGAATACTTTTCAAATGCTTTCAGGAATGCATATATAGTATAATTCATAGAAATGGTATAACAAGTTAAACAGATTTAAATTAAATTTTGACCTGAAAACAAGCTTTAATTTCACATAAAATTGATGGTGTGTTTTTACTGTTTGTCAAAAACAAAGGAAACCAACTTTTTCAGGGAACTTTTATTAATAACAGTTGAATATTTGAAAACAATTAAAATAATGAATGTAGCTCAGAGTGTGTCTTAGTCATTTTGCATGGGTGTGTAAGTTCAACATAGCATGCTTTACATTGTGTAACTATGGCATACCTGCTCAAATAAAGTCCACCACAGATCATCATTCAAATCCCCTTTTAACTTTATTGCTCTTTTCAAGCTGCAATTAGACTTAAGAGGCTAAAAAGCAAACAGAATAGAATCAACAGAATCAGCAGTGTGTTACAAAACATTTTACATTTCGCTGCATCTAGAGCACTGCTGCTTAAAACATCAAACAATTACTTGACTGCTACTGGTTAAAGCACAAATACATACAAAGTAACAACAAACACTTTTAGAAAACTGGTTAAAGGAGAACAAGATTTATGAAATATTTTAGCACACCTAAAAAGCAAACAGAAAACCTGAGACAAAAACAAAAAACAAGAGAGAGAGAAAAAGAGCACATGCACCAGGCAAAACTTTTTTTAGAACAAAAACTCCCAATGCTTGAACATTAAATTAACCAGTTGCACACACAACACAAGTTGTGAACGAATGAGTCTCAAGGTGAACAATGCAACAATAAGTGTTGGGGAGAAACTGATTGGATCTATAATAATAATAATAATACATTTTATTTATATAGCGCCTATCCCATGCTCAAGGCACTTACAGAATATAATAAAGAACGGCAGAATATACAGTATATAGCATTGTACAAACCAGATAATAAATAAAGAAGATTAAGACAGTAAATTATGAAAAAAAAAAAACAGACAACATAATTGATGGTCTCGCGCACACACACATACAGGTTACATGAGCATCTTGACAGAGAAGTAAACTGACAGAAGGGTAATAAAGTCAAGTAGAGCTAAAAGCCTTAATGAACAGATGAGTTTTGAGCTGTTTTTTAAAAGAATTCATGGAGTCAGCTGACCTGATTAATTTTGGTAGGTCATTCCAGAGTCTGGGCGCTATACAGCTGAAGGCCCTGTCACCCATGGAGTGTAGATTAGTGTGGGGTACAACAAGATTGCCACAATCAGAGGACCTTAGTGGGCGGGCAGGCACATAGTGATGGAGAAGGTCAGTTATGTAGTTTGGTGCAAGGTTATTTAAAGCTTTGTATGTTATTAAGTAGGATTTTATATTTGATTCTGTAAGACACAGGGAATCTATGGAACCAGAGAGCCGACTGCACATGATTTTTTTGTAGGAGATGTAGTTTAAAAGTATTTAGTCTAAAAAGTATTCAGTTTTAAATTTACTTAAGTAACTGTATGTCTGCATACATCTTTAGAAATGTACCGCAAGCTGAATCCTGAATATTTACTTTTGTATTATGAATACGTAAAGCTGGTACTTGTATTCCATACAGCAAAACCCGGGGAAAGATGTTATTTAATTTCTACAACTTTTAATGAAACCCATGTTTATGTGTTTCTCTGACACCATGCTGTGAAGTGAGAGTGTATTAGCTTACACTATATGCTGCTTTTTTAATGCCTCATGACATTGGAAGTTGCCGTTATCCCATCAGTAATTGTAGTTATACAACTTTTACAAATTGCAGTTTGGTGTTTTTCTTCTGCTTTAAAATTCAAAAAGTAATAAGCTATTATATTTGGTACAACCATACTGTTTTGAACTCCTCTATCCCTGTATTATCAGCATTTACATTGAAATATGTAGTTCCATGTTAGATTGCTGACATTTACATTTATCATGTAGATTATGTATCTCAGCATTTCTTTTGGCTGCTGCACCACTTCAAGTGCTTGAAATATGAAAAATAATCGATTGTTCTGAAAGCGTTTTGTCCCACAGTGTGTTCAGGAACAAATAAGGAAGAAAAAGGGAGCAAAGTTGTTGTTTTTTTATTTTTTTGAAGTCTCACTCCTGCATGCTCACTTAGATTGCACAGGTGGTGAACCAGCTAAGGGTAGGGAAGGCTGCAGGGATCTATGGTGTCCAGGGAGGACTTCTCCAGGCTGGTGGTAAGGCTGTCCTTCTGCCATTACAAGCAATCTTTGCTTCTATTTGGGAGATGGCCATCATTCCAACTGGAAAACAAGACTTGTCATCCCTATATGGAAAGGGAAGGGTGTTCGCCTGGATTGTGGCAACTACAGGGGGACAACACTGCTCTTGGTTCCAGGTAAGGTGCTTGCTTGGTCATCCTCCGTAGGATCCATGATTAATTGCTCACCTACCAGAGCAGTCTACCATCAACCGCATCCTGGCACAGGGTTGCCATCGAGTGAAAACACACATATCAGAAGAGTTTCTTTGCAGCCTTTCTCGATTTTTGTAAAGCATTCTATTCAATTGATCAAGCCTCCCAAAGTTGCTGGATGTTATGGCCTGTCTGTACCCTTGTACTGTGAGTGATGTGCAGAGTGGAGGCAGATCTTCTGTGTTTTTCCCAGTTGATTCTGGTGTTCATCAGGGGTGTATTCTTGCTTCTACTCTATTCAATGCATGCTTGGACTGGGTGTTGGGCAGGGTTGTTGGGTACAGCAGCAGTGGGGCATCTGTTGGTGAAGAGAAATTCACTGATCTTGACTTTGCCAACGATGCTGTGATCTTCACGGAGTAAAAGAAGGATCTGATTGGTGCTTTCGAGAGACTGAGTGAGAATTCTGAGTGTTTGGGCTTGCAAGTTTCTTGGATAAAAGCCAAGATCCAGGCCTTTAATTATCTCTTAGACATAGCCATCAGCATTGTGCCTGTTTACGGAGAGAATGTGTACTGTGTTGAAAGGTTTACGCACCTCGGTAGAGATATTCATATTCATGTCTTTAGTGACTCTTCCTATGGAGTGTGATAGTTGCCCGGACACCACCAGTCGGAGACCACATCTTTATAAAACACGCACGTTTATTAAACATTAAATAAACAATTCTCACACTCCACAAAAAGCACTAAGCAATAATCACCCTTCAATATTCAGTCTTTTGCCGCCTCTACTCCTCCAGGGAGCTTTGTCCTTCTCCCACTCCCGACTCTGGCTCAATGACTGTAAGGAGGCTGCCCTTTTTATTCCCGCCCGGATGTGCTCCAGGTGGCTAATGACGTCCATCCGGCAGCACTTCCTGGTGTGGCGGAAGTGCTGCCCTTTGCCCCGGAAACACTCCGGACTTTCCTGGCAAATTCCTCCGCCATCTTGCAGAGTGTGGCGGAAGTAACAACATCCGGGTCCCACGAGGTGTAAAGCGCCCCCAGGCGGTGGCCACGGGTCCCAACAAGTCCCCGTGGTCCTCTCCTGCTCCATGGCGGTTGTGCCCTCGTGGCCCGGAAGCTATTCTCGCCACCTTCCGGTCCTTTCTGGCATCCCGGCCAGGTAATAATCCTGGCCACCTGCGACAGTGCCCCATTTCCAGCGAAGAACAGTCCTTCGAAGCGGCCTGTCCCGCGAGTGTACAACGAAGCGGGCAATCTTTGTTTTTCCTGGCTTGGCCCTGTATAAAATAAAACAGACACCGGGGCGGAAACATTGTCCTGACGCCACTGGTTGGCTTTCTGTACTCTGGAATAAGGCCAACGCTCCCCCCTGTGACCAGCACTCTGGTCGCCAAAACCTTGGCACCCGCTCCATTTTTTTCCACTCCCCGTCCTCCGGGTACTTAGGGAAACCGCTCTTGCTGACTGAGGAGCACCCCACAGCTCCTGTAGAGGACCGTTTGTCCCCTTACGTGCGCTCACAAACTTATTACTAAATTACTTATTATTAAACTTATTACTGTAGGAAGAACCGGCTTTCTCCTCCAATTCTCCCTATTCCTCTGGGGCTTTCTGACGGCCTGGGTCTTCCTATGGAAGAGGAAAAGACCCCTTGCCACCTGTGCCCCTACAAACTTACGCGAGCGTGATGCTGGCTCTGGCAGTAGAGCACTAGGACCCTGGGCACTAGTTAGCCAGCGTCCTGGCTCCCCTACTTCCCAGTGATCAGCCCTTCTTTTTCTCACCGCAAACAGACGCGAGCGTGATGCTGGCTTTGGCAGTCGAGCACTAGGACCCTGGGCACTAGATAGCCAGCATCCTGGCTCCACCCCTTCCCAGCGATCAGCCCTTCTTTTTTCTCCCTCTGTCGGAGATGCAGCTACTAAGTCCCTGTAACCACGCGATCCAGGAACGAATTCGCTCGCACCTCCCTTTTTTTCTAAGGTAACGGTTTTGCTTACCTTTACCGTCACAAACCTCCAGCCAAAGTTTCCAGCGTCGTGCCCATCCGCCCTGTGACGTTCGGTCTTCTGTGACGCGACCGCCTTCCTCTCCAGCTTTTCCTTAAATACACGGAGGTCGTTTTCCACCTGCATGATCCCCTGCGCTAATCGAAGCCACGTCTCCGATTCTTTTGGATCTGTGGGTAAAAATACAGTCTCATCCAGTGGAGGATTTAATTGTAAATCATTCCTACTCACCGGCTTTTCTTCTCCGTGCTTTCTTCCGGGTTCCACCGGACCCTCCCCTTGCTCGAGACGGACGTTCGCCTGCCCCGTCTTCAGCCAATTACCGACGGGCACACGGCACATGCCGTCCAATCTCTCGCCTGTCACGGGGCGGGACTTCCGGTCTTCAGCCATCTGCTCTCTTCTCCCAAGGGATCTGTGAGACTCCTTGCAGCCATTCTGCCTCGGCTTCTTGAGACGCAGCGGATCCTCCCCTTCCTCTAGCGACGCCGTCCCGGCTTCGCGGACAAGACAGGCACCCTCCAGCCACTGACACGGTTCCAGGTACGCTCCTCCTGACAATTCAGTGCTGGTGCCTTCTGCAGTCCCTCCGGCGACGATGGACGCTGGGGAATCCCCTTCTCCTCTGCCTTGGCTGGCCCCTCTCAACCCCCTTGGGTGGAAAGCAGCACACTGGAGAGTCTCCGGCAGCCTCAGGGCGATTCGCAGAACGCCCGCGGTGCGTGTGTGGACTGGCGCCATACCGGGCGTGTTCGTGGCTGACTGGGGTACAGGGCAGTTCACAAAATATTTATTTAAGGGGTCCCCCTCTTGATAGCAAGTGGGAGGTCCCTGTTCGGGCGCCATTGTGATAGTTGCCCGGACACCACCAGTCGGAAACCACATCTTTATAAAACACGCATGTTTATTAAACATTAAATAAACAATTCTCACACTTCACAAAAAGCACTAAGCAATAATCACCCTTCAATATTCAGTCCTTTGCCGCCTCTACTTCTCCAGGGAGCTTTGTCCTTCTCCCACTCCCGACTCTGGCTCAATGACTGTAAGGAGGCTGCCCTTTTTATTCCCACCCGGATGTGTTCCAGGTGGCTAATGACGTCCATCCGGCAGCACTTCCTGGTGTGGCGGAAGTGCTGCCCTTTGCCCCGGAAGCACTCCGGACTTTCCTGGCAGATTCCTCCGCCATCTTGCAGAGTGTGGCGGAAGTAACAACATCCGGGTCCCACGAGGTGTAAAGCGCCCCCAGGCGGTGGCCACGGGTCCCAACAAGTCCAACAGTTCATTCTCCTTTCCCGTGGTCCTCTCCTGCTCCATGACGGTTGTGCCCTCGTGGCCCGGAAGCTATTCTCGCCACCTTCCGGTCCTTTTTGGCGTCCCGGCCAGGTAATAATCCTGGCCACCTGCGACAGGAGTTAGTAGAGACTACAAATTGGGAGAGCATTGGGTGTCATGAGGTTGCTAGAAAGGGGTGTGTGGCACTCCCTATATATATGCAAAAGAACAGTGGTCCAAGTCTTTAGAGTCTTAGTTCTTCCTGTTTTACTATAAGGTTGCGAGACATGGACGCTATCTAGTGACTTAATATGAAGTCTGCACTCCTTCAGTACAGTGTCTCTTTGGAGAATTCTTCAGTACTGCTGATTTGACTTTCTGTTGCTCTCAGAATCCAAAAGAGGCACATTACCTGCATTGTGAGAGAGCGTTAGTCATGGCACTACATCTATGTGGCACAATTCCCCAAGGGTAATCCGACTTGCAGGATCCTCATTGCACAAGACCCAAAGAGATGATCCAGGCCAAGGGGGTGCCCACGTAACACCTGGCTGTGGCAGATAGATGGTCATTTCCTGAGGGAGGAACTGGACAATGTGTCTGACTGGGGTGTTGCCAATCGGAATCCTAACGTGTTTCGTCATGTGGTGGATGCAGCAATTCGTCGTACCAGTGCATGCTCACCAGCTTGACCTGACCTGACTAAGTCGTTAACTGTAAAGTTCAGGTAAAGTCACAAGTCTTTTTATTTTGATTAAGTTGAGTCACAAAAATTGTGACTCGAGTCAACTTGAGTTCAAGTCACTTGACTCATGTCCCCACCTCTGGTTTAAGAACTGTTTCACATGGTTAGCTTGTGTTCATCCTCACAAAATTACATCATCGAAGTAGTTTGGAAACCAATGCAGGATTGTGGTAAACATCATTTGAAAAGCAGATGGACAGGTGCTAACCCATATGTGACCAGTGTGGCACACGGCTGGGGGTGGCACCCAGCCAGGATGCCCAGGAAGACAGGAGGAGGGCTCACGCCTCCTCCAGACCATGAGGGGGCAAATGCCCTGGTTCATTTGGGGGCCACAGGTACAGAGCTGGGAAGCTCAACCCTGTAGGGGCCCGTGGTCACCGCCAGGGGGCACCCCCATGCCTGGAGAATCCTGGTGTGGTGGAAGTGCTGGGGGGAAGACGAGTGGGGACACCCGGAGTGCTTCCGGGTACGCAGCCGGCACTTCCGCCACACTGGGGCGTGTTGGTGGGGAGATTGCCGGAACACACCTGGAGCATATCTGGGTGCTCATAAAAGGGGCCGCCTCCCTCCGCAAGATGGCCCCCTTATTGACTTTGAATTTGATTTATTCTCCTTGACTTGTTTTCATTATACTGCCCTTTTTCCATGCTTCCATTTGGACACAAAGGTAAATAGACCTAATTTGTGAAGATAAGAGTTAATTACACACAGCTAATCTTGAATTCTGTCCTTTACTAAGAGTTGTGAAATTTTTGAAGGTCTCCTGAGAAGAAAGGCACATAACTAATTAACTGTTGAAGTATATAAACATAGTGAAATAAAGGCTGCAGTAACAATGATCAACAACAAGGGTGTTTCATTTTTTACATTTTATTCACTTGTAAACAATGGACATAATTAATCTGGAGGCTCAGCAAAGTAAGCAATATTGCTATGTGTTTAATAAGTCTTGCCTTAAAGAAATATGGGCACCTGAAGTCTCTGTGATTCTTTATATTTTCTCAGCATGTTCTGTTCTGCTTACAGTCTTTGGAAACTTTCTGGTAATCATTTCCTTTTCTCACTTCAGACAGCTCCATACACCAAGCAACCTGCTTGTTTTATCACTGGCAGTGGCTGACTTTTTTATTGGAGGATTTTCAATGCCTTTTGAACTGATAAAACTTATTGAAAATTGTTGGTATTTTGGGGATACATTTTGTTTTCTGCATTCCTTTTTCAGTTTTTTGCTTACCTCTGTTTCTGTTAGTAATTTAGTATTAATAGCTTTTGACAGATATATTGCTGTGTGTGATCCATTTTTTTATTCAGCTAAAATAACAATTCCTATTACAGGGATTTTTATTGCTAGTAGTTGGGGCTCATCCTTTGCATATACATGGGCACTAGTATATTTTAAAGGAGTCATATTTACATATGAAACCATCAATGGCTGTCTAAGAGACTGTGGTGGATTGTATACAGAGGTGTGGGGTTTAGTGGATCTCTTTGCCACATTTATTCTGCCCTGTTCTCTAATGGTAAGTCTGTATGTAAAAGTTTTTATAGTTGCCAGAAGACATTTAAAAATAATTAATTCAGCTTCTGAACAAATTAATAAAACTAACAAAAATCAGGGTAACATATCTAAAAAGTCAGAGAGAAAAGCTGCAAAAACTTTAGGAATTGTAATATCTGTTTTTCTTCTTTGTTGGGTACCTTACTATTTATGTATAATTATTAACTCATATACTCAAATTCAAGTGCCATTTGCAGTGTATAGTATTTTTACAAGTGTAGTTTATTTTAACTCAGGAATGAATCCAATCATTTATGCTTTGTTTTATCCATGGTTTCAGAAGTCACTGAAACTAATTATAACATGTCGGGTGTGCAGCCCTGCTTCATCCCTGATCAGAATGTTCCCAGAAAACTAAGACTAATTTAAAAAGCCTCCTTATTTACTTAATGTCTTAAAATGCTGAAACAATTAATTATATAATTGGAGTTATGTATGAACTTACTTTCTGAAATGACTGTAACACAGTAGCTCATCTTGTGTAATATTTTAAAGGTATACTTAGAGATAGTGAAATTTAACCTTAGGTATTACCATCAAATTGCATATAACATTTTAATCAATTTACTTCTGGATTATAGCATATCTTTCTATTTTTAACATTACTTGTTAGAAATTCTTAAAGTTTTACAGTGTGCCCTGTGCCTGCATTCTTTTTATTATTTTTAAAGGTTTTTTTTTTTTATAACATTATGCATCATAACTAGAGGAGTTGCTAAATCACCAGAAGAAAATATCCATGCTGTCTTCAAGTGTAATTCTGATATTTTATGTATGCACATTCACATTTAATTTAGATCTAAATATGCTTTTTCATGTCTTTTCTTTGGCTAAACAGTGACTTGGGTTAAGCAGGCTCAAGAATGTTATACAATGATATACTGAATAGAACAGGGACATGAAACTTAGTTTTATTGAGGTCCAAAAGTAATGCTTTATATATACTGTATACAGTACCCAGCGCAAGCCGGTATGTGTCAACAAATAACTAGCACCTCTGTTAGCTTACAAACAAAACACTCAGGAGCATTTCCATTTGTCACAATTGTATGTCATTCTTTGATTCTCTCTTCAAACTGTCTTCTTTCTTTTTCACCTTTTTATACTTTTGGACATTGAACTGTGTGAGTATTTTTGCTGGTTACTGTATCTGGTGTGATTAAATATTGCAGTATCCTTACCAGACATACACACAATCCTACTAAAGCTGCTCAGTATGACAATACTGTACACTTTGCTCTCAAAAGACACAGAAACAAAAATTAATGCATACATCCAAAAACTGCTACAATGTCCACTAGGATGAAAAAGGATAAAGAAACAAACTTGGTAAAAGGGAAGTAGTAGAAAATAACCTGAACTTGAAGAAAATAACAAAAGAAGGACACTCAGCATAAGGAGCACCACTGTGAAGTCAAGTTCATTGCATCCAAAGATTTGGAAAAGACCACCTGTAAAAGAGCTTGTGTTGTGGTCATCACATAAAGTCAAATAAGAGTGGTAGTCTGGACACAGGCAAGAAATTGTAGCCAAAGCAAAGTACACCTGTTTACACATACATTAACATGTGTCACTGTCACATGCCCCTTGACAACAATTAAAAAACAGGTGTAAATACACTGATGATGGATCACAGAGCGCACATTTGGAGTCAGAAAATAATAACAGTCACATTTAATAGTAGAGGAAACACAAAAAAGCAAACAGCATTTTTTATCCACATGTAAACAACATCAACAGAAAAGACAAAAGAATTCTGTAGGGAGGTGACAGTAAACACGTAAGTTGCAGCAGGGTAGTCAACCCTTATATCTGTGCAGTTTTAAAAATGAGTGGAGTAGCAGCAGATGTGTGTGTGTCTAGCTACTATCTCCTTTATGAGGATAATGCAAAAAAAATAAAAACACTAAAGTTCTTTAGGGCAGTGTGATATATCACTCCTTTTTACCATTGATCATCACAGGCCATATGCAACATGTTTAGTATATCGATGATATGGGACACATTAAAAATGTCCAAAGGCTGGGTACAACTTGGAGATTTTGAGTTTGACATCCAAGAAATAAAAGAATAAATCAGAGTATAAATTGCAATGAATCTCTATACTGCCCGAGGAGTATTACTAAATATTGGTTAATTCATTATTGGAAAGGTTGCTGTTATTGTATAACTTAAAAACATACTTGGCCATTTATTTGAAACACCCAATGCAAGATAGATTATAAGAAAAGTATTAGAAATTTTGTACATTAAAAAAGACTGTTTATATACTTTTTAAAATTAATGTTATCAAGTCTAAATGCAAAAAATAAAAATCTCCCACTTTTGATAGATGCCGCCTGGTCTACAGTATTGCCAGTTATATAAGCACATACCTCTTTCCTGATCAGTTTACAAGCATAAGTCTGATTCTGTTTGATTCAGAATTTATACTCTGAGAACAACTTTTGCTGCTCTTGTCCAGGAAATTTCCAGGGTGGAAAACAGAGGAATAAATATACTGTGCTGCAAATCACAGCTACAACTGTCCATCTCACCCTGCATAGACAATGTTTAAATGTTTAAATGTATTTACATTTAAAGGATAAAGAACACTTTGTGTTTTACATGCATATTACAGTATCACATTTGTTTCTAGACAGAAATCATAGACCATGTGAATACCCATCTTGAGCATATATATTTGGAATGTATACACTTTAGTGATATAGAAGCAGCCTATTTATATCTTTAGATCCCAGTTTGTCTGGCCCTGATAAAGGGGGAGTAGTCCCAAAATGTGTTGGCTTGGCCTTGATGGATAGGATATTTATCGTGAATGTTATTGTTTCATTGATTTTTGCAATTTCAATATTTAACACCACAAAACTAAGAACTGGCTATCTAATTTCTCTATGTTTTAAAAATGTGTTACAATTAAGAACCCATTGTGCTCAAGTAAATCATATAAAAAAGAGTGGAGCTTAGGTAATTGAGAATTGTAATGTTTAATATGTGAACATTTTTGAAAAATGAATCTGCTGTTCTTTGTTTTGAATTTATACACACTGTAATTGTGGCTGGTCTGATACATATCTGATGTCATGAAAAAGTTTATTATGATCTATATTCTATAAACTGTACTCTGGCATAGCTGTTTAATCTATCCAGGATGGCATGAACTACAAGGGGTATGGCATCTTTTGGTAAAAAAAAATGTGGATACAATTAGATTACACTTTACTTTGTAACTTGCAAGCTACTAAAAACTCTATAGTAAAGTCCCAATTGCCAAAACTACACATCGAAAAACTGCAGATGACTTGTAACCAATGGCCTTAACTTCTTATATAATAAAATTCTTTAGGAAAAACTCAGGACTATCTGGACCCTAACCAATCTTACCAAGAGCAAAGTGGGAGAGCGAATGAACCTAGAAAGCTGAAAAACCCATCACAAGATTACTGCTTACTGATTTTTCTTCTGTTTTAGTTAAGAAACTGATAAATTATGTTTGGACTGTAGCTTGGTGAGCTGGATTCTAGACCTTTTAACAAATAGAATGCAGTGAGTGATGACTGTTGTTTTTGTGACATCCTCATTTCTTCCACTGGAAACATGCTTTCTGTCTTCTCTTCTGTTTATTATATTAATGCATGACTGCAGGAGTTCAAATATAGACAAGCATTTCTTAAAATTCATGGATGACTCTGTTTTTGTAAGTCATCTGCAAGATAATGAGGACAGTAATGGACCTGTTGTTGATGAGTCTGTTCAATGGTGTAATCGTTCCTTTTTACAACTAAATAAGTTTAAGACCAAGAATATGCCTATAGCATATGGACCTAAATAGTATGACATCAACATTTAATCAACATTTGGAGAAACATCTGAGGATCCATTTGTATGGCTTTCAATTTGCTGAATGTATGTAAAGTTCTTCACAATCTAGTGCTCTTTTGATTATGAATATGGTTATAAAATGTCATTTGTTAGTACTCAGTATCAGTCATGTTGCATGTGATCTTGGCAACAAAGCCTGATGTGATTAAACTGGCACTTCTTGTAAAGGATTTGATCAATTTGAATAGTGGAAATACCCCCTGCAGAAAATTTTACTATTCACATGGAATCTGAGATGAGTCTCATTACAGAAGTTAACTGGAATTGATAATGGGACAATAGGATTGTGAGGCAAGTTTTACCTGTCAATTAAGATTAAGTTTATTACAATCATTCTGGATGCATCTCTTATTTCACATTTTCAGGTTATGGGATTTGCAATGATAGGTTTGCTGTTAGTTAAATAGCAAATAATCTCCAAAGTTTACATATGAAAACCTAACTACTGGCCATAGACAGATTATTTTCTAGAGGTCTACTTCCTTAAGCATTGTAAATGACCGTAAGTCAAGCGACCTCAAATATTACAATAAACTATAATTCATTTATCCCATAAGGACAAAATTAGTCTTTTAAACTAAAAACAATAATTTGAAGTCAGATTTATGGTCCATGTTCCCTTTCCATTGTTGGTTAGGAGATATGAGGCTATAATGGATCTTATTGAGTAATGAAGATGAATGTTTGTGTAAACTCATAACCAAGTAAAATGTGTAGATAGGGGAGGTTTTTCTCATTTAACACAAATTTACAGCTAAAAGGAAAGAAATTTTAAAAAATTAGGGAGAAAAATAAAGAAAAAAACGTTTTAGGTATAAAATGAAAAAAGAATACTGTCTATTTAAATAAAAGGAGTCTAGTCAATAAAAATCCAAAGGAATTGAATATGAAAAGAAGAAGATAGAATTTAAACATGTTGAGAAAAACAAACAAACAAAAGAGAAAGTTAGGGATTGCTATTGTTATATTAAGGTATTAACCATTAATTAATTCGTTTACAAGTTTGGTTTTCTCTTGATTTAATTACCTTGGATGAGAAATATTTACTGCTTTTGACTCCAAAATAAAAACTAGAAGAATTTCCCTAAAGAAATATACACATATCTGCCAAATGAAAATGGTTAATTAATAAAGTATCAATTTAGCAATAATTTTGCATTCTTTTCTTTCCGGGGTGTGACAATTTGATAACTCAACCAAAGAATGAATTGCCCATTATACCACCAGTCTTACATTATGTCCACAACACAAAATATTTTACTTAATCCATTTTAGAATCATTTCTGATATTAACAGAGTTAATATTAACTTGAATTAACTTTGTAACCTCATTTAATTTTCCAATAGCTATCTTTCACATTTACTGTGGCCTTTTTCTTTTGTAATTTCCTCTACCTTTATTCACCTTTTCCATGGATTATATGTCTAATCTGCATATGTTCACACAACAAGGCACTACTGGTACAGTTGATATAAAAAGGAGTCTCTCTTGGAGGGTGGCATCACATTCTGACCTAGGGTTTGGAGAAGACAGAACTCTGGCCTGTTTGTTATTTACTGTTAAGGCTGAACAAAGCCATTTTATTTTCTGTTTTACTACTACTTTCAAAACTATGCTCAGGTATATACAACTCAAACTGACTCTGCTCAGATGACCTCTGTTTTTTGTAATGGCTAGTGAACTTTTTCTTTGCATCCAAACATAACATATCATTTATTTGGTGCTGATAGACACTGGCATAAAATCCTACCAATGGATAGAAAGATTCTTCCATCCAATTGAATATCCCAGCACAGACTAATATCCAGGACGGGGTGAGCAGACATGTCTGACTGACGTCTCCAGGATTCTGACTGTCTCTGACTATGTCTTTAACATTTTCTGTTATAATTGACAGTGACCTCTCCAGAGATTTATGTTTTCCAGGGATTCTCCTGACTGGAGTTTTTGTTTTCCTCTCCACAGATGTCAACTGGCCGTAGATCAGCAGTTAATTAATGTAAGCATAGTGCTGGGCTCCATTTTTGTTAATCAGTTTCAAACTACTTTGTGTCTTTATATAATTAGTTAAGTTTGTATTTGCATTTTACATGAGCACTTGTCATGGTGTTGCACCTGAAATCAATGAAGAGTTGTTGTGGGGTACAAAATCTGAACATTTTGGTTTATATTTCCATTATAGTTTGTTCAAGACAAGACAACAGGTGAACTACATTCAGGACAAATCAAAGCATGTCTTCTTCCCAGTTATACTTCACATTTAAAACAGCTGTTCCAACAAAGAAAGGAAGGCATGCTGGTGGCTCAGGCTATTAATTACTTTATAACCTGAGAAGGATTGGACATCTAATTGTTTTACAGCCAGGGAAAGGAAGACATAGCGACACATCAGGCAACATCAAAAAAAGATTTATTGTTTGGGAAAACGGACAGTGAATGAATTCATCATATTAACAGCCAGCCAATCAGAATATCTAATAATCACTTCTTGCAAAACCCCCTGGTAGAATTTTAGACTAAATATGCCTTGTCTGAGGAGAGATATAGTAAGAAAGGAGGGACGAAGAAGGAGGGACGAAGACATCAGAAGAAAAAAGAGCGATGGCAACATGAAGCAGTTTCCATCTGATTGTCAGAAAAGCATCATGAACAACTACGAGTGCTAGATCACAAGCCGTCTGTGACATTCATCCTTGTCATCTTTACTTTTTCGTAAGCTTTTTTTAAAGACTTTTTTTATATTATTCTTTTTTTCCACTGGTATTATTATTATTCCTGTAATAAATGCCATGCTGCTTTTAACTTTCTATGCTTTGTCTTAATGTATAGAGTGATTGAAGTAATACGGTAGATTTCTTTGAGCACCTGGTGCAGCCAGAGATTTGCCATTACCTCTGTGCTGCGAGGTTTATTAAGGCTGCGAGTGAGAGTTCCACCCAATAGTAGGGAACAGTACGTAAAGTAAGGCATTCTTGGCTGATAAATGGCCTATGGTCAAGAGTTCTGAGCCTTTGTATGTTTAAATGTATTCTTGTAGACCAAAAGTAATATATGGTTCTGAGATATCATTAAAACATCATATGTTGTTCGTGCCAATAATAAGTAAATCTCTAGAAATGCTGAGAGAGTGACAGGCTGTGTTATTCCTAAGGCACTTGTGTGGTTTAAAGTGCTTGAGGTTAACCAGCGTGTGTGTGGCATTCATGGGGCACTGTTGTGATTAGGGTTCTGTGTGTATTCGTATAGCTACTGTATGTATGCATTTGTTAATCTTAAAGTGCAACAGTACACCAACCCAGTAACGGACTTGATGAGTACACTTACCCTTGAAGAAAACAAGTAAAGGGTAAGTAGAGGAAAATACTATGATAATACAAGAGTGCTATACAAAAATTAACTGAATTGAAAACTGAAACGAACCCTGTTATAACAGAAAACACAAAACTGAACCACCCCTGCTTACACAGATTGCATTATTGCTCTTGGCAAATGTCTGTCTCTGGGCAGAAGACTTTAGACATAGTTTGGGCTCAAATAGTACCACATAAAGTAGGATCAATCAGGGCCAAAGAAGATCAATGACTTTCATACAATGGATCACTATTTGAAACAGGATGGTATCTAGCATTGTTTTCCTTGTATATCAAACTACAAACAGGCTTCTCCCAGGTTATGAACAACTGTCTTACAAAAATTTAAATAAACACAGAAGATAATACTCCTTTTCATCATACAAAACACAATGAAACTGAATTTTCACAGTTACTAAACCATTTCTGGAAAGATTTCCAAATGATTGTCAGTACCGCTGACACCTGATTATCTTTACAGTCATTCCAGGTCAACTCACTGCAACCTGTGAAAGAGAGGAAGGTTTGATGTTTGGAACATAGCTGGATATCTGAAGCAGGACTGGATAATGATGACAAACTATCACAGTCTCAGTCATTCTTAAAATGTAACATGTGTTCCTCACATGTCTTCCTATATTATTTTCAGCATTTAGGCTTATGGGACAAACTCAAAAAAGACTAAAAGGCCATTCTTTTGAATGTGAAACTTGAAGTGATAAAATGTGTTTTAGAAATGAATTAGTTTTGTAAAGTGTGGGGAGCCTATATTCTCCAGTTGTATTTACAATTTCCCTGAGGAGGTGACTCTTTAATTATATATTTCTTTTAGATGAAAAATATAAAAAATGAATGGTTATTGGGTGGTGCAGTGGTAGTACTCCTGCTTTGCAGTAAGGAGGTCAGGGCTCATGTCCCAGATCCTCCATGTGTGGTGTATGCATGTTCTCCCTGTGTCTGTGTGCATTTCCTCTGGGTGCTCTGGTTTCTAAGACATGCAGTTTAGGAGAATTGGTGATCCTAAATTGGACCTTGTGTGTGAATGGGGTGTGTGTGTGAGTGTTTGCCCTGTGTTTGCGATAGAATGGAGCCCTGTCCAGGCTTTGTTCCTGCCTTGCATCCTATGCTAGCTGGAAGAGGCTCTAGCAGACCCCCATGACCCTGTTCAGGACTAAGCGGGTTACACAATGACTGACTGTACTGTTACTTGAGATAAGCCAAAAAAAAATTCCATTCTCAAAAGTGAGTTCATTTTAGATAATTTGGTGTTTCGTATTGATGAATTTCATTTTGCCATGCAGCAAAATTAATCTTATACAAGATTTTGTATTCTTTCAAATACTTTAAAGAAGCTTGGCTATTGGATTTGCAGAGTTGTTATAAAAAATTCATTGTCATATTTAACAAATAACTATGTTCACAGTATTTGCTTTATATTGCTGCTATGCATGACAATTGGGAATATGCCCATTATTATTCTAAAGAGAATAATCATTTTACTATTCATTTGGTGCTATTGACTTTGGTTGTAGAATTAAGGCTTTAGTACCTTGCAGAAACTTAATCAGGATTATTCAACAGGAACTCAAACAATTTTACATCATCTTCGAAATTTATGACCTCATGTCCCTTGACACCCTTCTAAAATGTATATATATATATATATATATATACATTAGTTAGGGTGCAGTACCAATTACAACACAGTATAGATTCTGCAAGAGCAAGTGCATTTCAGCTTGTATTATTTTAAACAACATAACATCAAATGAATTAATTCATCTTCAAGTTCAGTGAAGTATGCAGTATTGCTACCCTTCTGTTAACAGGTCTTGCGTTAAAGAAATGTGGGCATCTGAAGTCTCTGTGGTTCTTTATACTTTCTCAATATCTGCTGTTTTGATTACTGTCCTTGGAAATCTAGTGGTAATTGTTTCTTTTTCTCACTTTAAGCAGCTTCACACACCGAGCAACCTCCTTGTTCTTTCTTTGGCTGTGGCTGACTTTTTTGTGGGGATTTTCTCTATGCCTTTAAAACTTCTAGCAATAATTGAAAGTTGTTGGTATTTTGGAGACATGTTATGTTTTATTCATACTTTTATCAGTTTTCTGCTCACCTCTGTTTCTCTTAGTAATTTAGTATTTATTGCTGTTGACCGATATGTTGCTGTCTGTGATCCTTTGCTTTATTCAGCTAAAATAACAATTCCTCTTGTTGGGATTTTTATTTTATGCAGTTGGGTGTCATCTGTTGTTTACACCTGGGCAATATTGTATTTTAAGGGTATGATATTCACATATGAAACTGAAAATAGTTGTATAGGTGACTGTGGAGCTATGTATACAGAATTATGGACAATGGTGGATCTCCTTGCCACATTTATTCTACCCTGCTCTGTTATGATATGTTTATATACAAAGATTTTTATAGTTGCTAAAAGGCATTTGAAAATAATTAATGCTCTCTCTCGGGAAATGCATAGAACTCAAAAGAATCATAGCAACATATCTAAAAGGTCAGAGAGGAAAGCAGCAAAAACACTAGGTATTGTAATATCTGTTTTCCTTCTGTGTTGGGTACCTTATTACTTTTGCATAATTATAAATTCATACACTATGACTGTGGTGCCAATGGAAATATTTAGTATTTTTACATGTATAGTTTACTTCAATTCAGGAATGAATCCAATTATATATGCTTTATTTTATCCCTGGTTTCAGAAGTCTCTGAAACTCATTATCACTTTCAAAATATGTAGCCCTGCTTCATCCCTGATTAGCATGTTTGCAGAAAAAAAATGAACCTAATACTAATGCATCTTGTTGATTTGTACAGTATCTGTAATTGTGCTGAATTATATGACATTCATATTTTCCAGTTAACTATCAGAGCAAAAACAGGCAATATTTTCAAAATAATCCACTGTATAATTGATATTATAGAATTGAATGGTTGCTTAATTTAACACCTGACTTATACAGTAGTTCCAGGTACATATGTTATATGTCATATTTGTCCTATGTAAAGCATTTGTTTTTTGTTATCAACATAAATATTTGTTTGAAGAAATGTATAAATACATTATTATTTACAGACTATTTTACAGTGTTTTTGTTATTAAATAATGACATTGTTAACTATACATTCTTGAAGTGTAATTACTTTGGTGATTTGAAAATATTAGAATTTAAATTAGTGTACAAACATTTTCTTATCTGTCTAGATTATTTTTCCAAGGGAGCAGCATACATAATACTACAAATTAACAGGTACAATTTACATAAAATGTATATTTATCATATTTATGCTTACTCGACTGTTCTGTATACATCCAACTGCATTATCCTTCCAGTTTTCTTAATATCTTTTTTCATTAAAGTTAATTGTTTTCTAACTTGATGTCAAGGTATTTCTGTTCCCATTCCATTCATCTGCAGATGTTTAAGGAGTCCAGGCCTGTAAGGCAGCAGCTTGTAGTTTATACTACATATACTTCTCAATGGCAGAGGGGCAGTGTGATAAGTGGTCTGTAGAGCTGTGCTGATTTTAAATAATAAAATTGCACCCCGTTAGGTGCAGGTTTCAATCGGGTGTGGCTGTGTGCAGGTACGTTTCATCTGTTGGTGGTTAAGTGCTATATTTGGCCAATCGCACTGCCCACACATCCGGAGGCAGGAGTGATTGGTCAGGCACCTCAGTAGTGATAGAAAAATTCAATAATGCATTTTTATTTAAAAAATGATGCAACCTTTTCTGCTTATCAACTTTCTACTGTATAGTTAACATAATCCCAAGACATCTAGTTTAAAAAGCTGCATGCGTATAATAAAAGATTGGTTTGTAGTTGTCATGGTGCTGTACATTTGGGTGATTAAGATTTACTGGTTTTGAACTCTGTTTCTTTTCTGCTGAACATTGGTGACCTGTGTTATATTTTTGTTCATGATTTGAAATAAGACTGGTACAAAATCAGTTTAAGACATTTAAGGAGGGGCTGCTAAAAACAGAAAGTAACTTTGTGTCAGCATATGTTAATTATGTACCATGTTGCAGACACAGTAATCATGTGCAAGTCAAGTTAATACCCTACTGACTTTACAGTCAGTAATCAAACTTACACAGAAATTTTCACAAAAGTCTCAACTCAACTAGAAGAACAATGTAAAGAGGTGACTAGCTGTAAATAATAAGGGCACAAAATCATTCATTCAGGCATTATTTTACAAAAGGATTAGATTTTCTTTCCAAAATCTAAGTACCAGTAATGTCAATGTGGCATCTCTGGAAACAAATGTGTAGATATCTTCTTGTGGTAGAAGCAATATCAATAAATAAAAAACTTGGTCAGTCATTTTATAAAGAACCAAAAAACCACTTACCAATACCAAAAAAACAAAGTAATTGTTTACATCTACTTCATTATTAACTTGTTAAAGAATTAAATGCAAAAAGCTAATCTTATAAAAACATGCTATTTATTAAATAAGTACAGTGTACATTATAGTTATAGCATTATGTGGTATCTTAATTTTCATCCTTTTCATTGGGTTTAATTATTTTCTTTTTCTTTGCTCTATTTCATCCACGTGGAAGCTTGTTAAAATATCTTTTTGTAAACACTAGTGAACATAGCATCAAAATACACAGAAACATGGCAAGATAAAGTAGTACACCATGCATTGATGGTACAACTCATAAAGACAAACCTGTTTGCTGTCCAAGTCCCTCTGCAATGATTCAACTGATTCTAGATTATGTGTCAATCCACTCAGCTTGGTATCATCTGCAAACTTGACCAACTTCTTACTTATGTTCCTATCCAAATCATTTAATCTGAGCAGTACTTCTCCCTCTACAATTTCCATATAATTTGAGTAAGTAAAACATTAGGTGTAGGTTTTGAGTTTCTTTTCTGTAATTATAATAAACCCTACAAAAATGTCTCAAAAGAAAAAAAAAACTTTTAATTATCAAATTTAAAATCAAAAATCAGCAAAAGAAACATTATCAATTTTATCACAGATGTTGGATGTCACCTTGGACAAAGACGTTAGTTACGTAAAAATATTATTAAGTCACTGAAGCTGCTTACTCTTGAACATGCTGTACACAACGGGAAAGGTGCTGTATAAGTAAAATGTATTATTATTATTATTAATTGCACATGAGGAAAACATTGTGGCATTGGAACAATTCCTGCTTTTTTCTGCTTTTGCTAGTGACCTGGGTTTTGTTGATTTTCACTGCAAAGCTCAATTTTACAGGAAAGTGAATTGTTTTTGATTGAAACGGGTAGTCAGTTGTAATAATAATGTGAAATTTGAGTATATTTAGATTTGATATACTTTATTACAGTTTTTCCCAATTGCTAAAATACTATATCTTGAAGAGTCAGCTAGATAACCATTTGCTTTCATTCACTCTTGAAAATTATCATACTATACTCAGAATTACAAACTGAGTTCCTGTTGTTAGTGTCGTATCACAAAATCGTTGCAACATTTGAGCAGGTCTTCAAACACAAACCCCATTGGTAAAGCACACTTATCACCATACAATCAGTCTGAAAACACTCCTCTTTCTAATCAAACACACAATGCCAAAACTTAAGCTCAATTAGTACTCTTCAGGTCATGATAGAATAAAGAGTAAAATTCTGATTTAGTTACATACAAAGTTCAAACTTTTACTGTGCAGTGTACTTAACTATTTTCCTTTCATTGTATAGAATTTTTGAGCTTGATTTTGGCGACATGTCACATGATGAGGCTGGATTTAGCTTCTTTAAAAGAAGGGTAAGGGGCCACAACATTATTGGGCAGTGCACCATTGTAAAAATTCCTTTGGCAGCCAGAAGACAATGTGTGCAGGTACAAGTGAATACAGTAATCCCTCGCTATATCGCGCTTCGACTTTCGTGGCTTCACTCTATCGTGGATTTTATATGTAAGCATATCTAAATATATAACGCGGATTTTTCACTGCTTCGCGGGTTTCTCAGGACAATGGGTCTTTTTACTTCTGGTACTTGCTTCCTCAGTTGGTTTGCCCTGTTGATTTCATACAAGAGATGCTATTGGCGGATGGCTGAGAAGCTACCCAATCAGAGCACACAGTTAAGTTCCTGTGTGCTGCTGATTGGCTCAGCGACGGAGTGCTGCATTAACCAGGAAGTCTCATCTCACTCATTCAGCATTAACGTGCTCCAGCTACTGCTTCAGGGGCCGTGTCCAAGCGCCAACAGAAGATGCAAATGATTGCAGAAAAGGTAAAAGTTTTGGATATGTTGAAGGAAGGGAACAGCTACACCGCTGCAGGACACCATAACGGGATCAATGAGTCCATGATTCTTTTTATTTAAAAAGGAGGAAAAGCATATAAGATCTATGGCCGCAGTGTCCTTTAACGAGTTGCAAGTGGACGTGATAAGGCAGTAGTCTGGATGGAATCTGCTTTAGGGATTTGGATTGAAGAGTGCTGGAAGAAGAACAACAGCAGTGCTACACAGTAGCCTGAAGAGGCTCCTTTAGAAGAGCTGTAACACTATCCTTTGTTGTGCAGTAAAATTAAACTCATCGTTATCGGACAAGTCGTCGTGTCATTGTTGGTGAGTAACCATAATTAATTATCTATGTACAGTACTTATTACATGTACATAGTTTAGTGTCACTGTACACACATTTTACTGTATACAATGTTCTTGCATTGTACGTATTTATTGCTGGTGGCCTGTCTGTCATAATGGCTGTAACATATGTGATATCGGAGATGCTCGATATCTTTAAAATAATATTTTGGTTTTACTGTATATAAACTGTGTTTACATACATAATTTCAACGAATCTTACCTAATATCTAAGAGAATACAAAGGGTTTATGCTGTATAATTGTGTGGAAAATGTTTATAATAGTGTGGGAGAGTTTATAAGGGCTTAAAATATATAAAAATAACCATATGAACATATGGTTTGTACTTCGCGGATTTTCACCTTTCGCGGGGGGTTCTGGAATGCAACCCCCGCGATGGAGGAGGGATTACTGTATGGAGTTTTACACCACCATGCCATTCAGAGCCCTTATAACACAGCACATCTGTTGAATTTCCAAGAACACCTTCCTAGTGACAACAAAATGAGGCTGGAAAGTCAGAGTTGCCACAATACATTGTGATTTGGGACAATGTCAGCTTTCACCCAGCTCCAGTCCGTATGTAACTGGTTCACTGATTATCATAAGTTTTCCATTTCATTCTTGGCAGCATTTTCCCCATTTCTCAAACCCATAGAAGAATTCTTTTCAGCATGGCAGTGGAAGGTATATGACCAGAATCCTTATCACACAGGGAATCTTGTGTGGGTCATTGAGGAATCCTGTGGGAATACCAGTTTAGAGTACATCAAAGCCTTGAGGAGACACAGCCAACTATGTTTCCCTCGCTGCCTTAGAAGAACAAACCTCTTGCTGTGACGGTGCGGATCGGCTCCATGCTACCAGGTTCTCTTGACCCCGCTACTGCTGATACATAACAAAGGGATGAGACTAACAAATGAGGACATTTACACATAGCAAGGGGTAAGTGCAAAGTCAAAACAAACAGTGTTCCTAATAAATAGTGCAGTTAAAAATCTGCGTAAATACATAATCGATAAAACAGGAGCAAATCCCACACAGTTAAAATATCTACAAAAGCTGTTCAGTAAAAACGAAGTTAAAATCCATGGAGGGTGAAAACCCCTAAAAATGTGCAGTTAAAAATGTGTGAGCCCTGGTGCTTCCTTCTTGACACAAACATCTCCCGACTCACCCTCAGCACATCAATCAGCACAGGGAAGGGGGGAAGAGGTCCCTCCCACAGGCATAAACACCCCTCAATCCAGGCTCTTGACAAGACTGCCTCCTTCGGTGCATCTGCCATGCCAATATTATAATAATAATAATAATAATAATAATAATAATAATAATACATTTATACAAGGCATCTTTCTGAGAACTCAAGGACACCGAACAAACAATAAATAAATAAATAAAAGACACAATTATAAACAACTTAAAACATCAGAAAATCTAAAAAAACGAAAACCAAACAAAACCACTCCAATCATAAAGAAAAAGCCATTTTAAACAAATGCATTTTTTTAAGTTTACAATTGAAGGATGAATATGATTTGATATTTCTAAGCTTGGTAGGTAATGAATTCCAGAGCTTGGGAGCAGAACGGCTGAATGCTGTGCTCCCCATGGTGGTTAGACGGGCAAGAGAGACAGTCAGATGGATGGAGGAAGAGGATCTAAGGTTACGGGAGGGAATGACAACATGAAGAAGGTCAGACAGATATGGAGGGGCGAGGTTATGAATGGCCTTAAATGTTAATAGCAGAATATGAATATGAACCTCCTCTCGCACCCATCATCCCCCCAATCTTACACAGGAGCCCACTGTGAGGAATTGGGTTACTCCAGCTACTCGTAATGCTCACCCGTGTTTTTCCTCTTAAGCCCCCCTAGTGCCTCCGTCCTCTACTCTTGTTAGGACTCTTCTTCCTGGATGCTTGCCTCCAACTTTTGGCACTGGCTCAGACACTTCCTGCCACCTCCGTTCTTACTTCATTTATTTCAACCTCTGTCTTTCTTTGTAATGCTCCTCCTCTAATGAACATTCATTCTTTTCCTCTTGATGTTTTTTTTTTCCCTTTTACCTTGACAGCTCCCTTTTTATTATTTTCCGTAGGCTTAGCACCTCAAATGAAAGCCAATGAAGCAATTAATACAGAACATACCTTCGCATGCAGACCGGCTCCCTCTCAATCACCACACTGCACAACCGCGGAGATCGAGCTGACCTTTTAGTTGTTTATTTATCTAAAACAGACCAAGTATTTAGCCACCTTTAGCTTTATATAGCTTTAGCTGCTATACCACACTTGTGTGACTTGGATGAGGCTTTGTAGCCTGACCCAGGCTGAACACATGATCCTGATAAATAATGTCTGTAATGTGCAGTATTTGGCAGACATTATTCATCAGCTTCATGTACATTTACTTGCAGGGGGGTATTTTCCGTATGTGGCTTAAATCACCTGAGATCAGATGCCTGATCTTGGATGAGTTAATGCCGGTGAAACTCATCCGGGATAAGTCGGTTTTTCAAATACAGCCGTGTAGGAGATTAGTCTAGCTGGATCTAATCATCCGAGATGAATGCGCGTGCCCGCGCTGAGTGAAAAGCCGATTTATATTGAGTCTAGAAAACATGATCAGCAAGTCTTTGATAGGCTGCAACAAAGTGACGAAAGAACGGGTGCATTTTTTTTCACACAAGCTATGTGTGTGTGTGTGTATGTGTACGTGCGTGTGTGTGCGTGTGTGTGTGCTTGTGTGTGTGTTAGTGTTAGTGTTAGGGTTAGTGTTAGTTAGTTAGTTAGTTAGTTACTCGAAAGATTTCAAGATTTAATATGCACAAGGGGTAACACTGCAAAAGCAGCCCAAACTAGAAAAGACGGCTGGCAAAAAGTGGCCGACAAATTAAACATGTGTGCATTGTACTTACTGAAAGCAGCGTTTCATTTCCTATGTGTCAGATTAATTATCTATATACAGTAATCCCTCGCTATATCGCACTTCGACTTTCGCAGCTTCACTCTATCGCGGATTTTATATGTAAGCATATCTAAATATATAACGCGGATTTTTCGCTGCTTCGCGGGTTTCTGCGGACAATGGGTCTTTTTACTTCTGGTACTTGCTTCCTCAGTTGGTTTGCCCAGTTGATTTCATACAAGAGATGCTATTGGCGGATGGCTGAGAAGCTACCCAATCAGAGCACGCAGTTAAGTTCCTGTGTGCTGCTGACTGGCTCAGCGACAGAGTGCTGCATTAACCAGGAAGTCTCATCTCACTCATTCAGCATTAGCGTGCTCCTGCTACTGCTTCAGGGGCCGTGTCCAAGCGCCAACAGAAGATGCAAATGATTGCAGAAAAGGTAAAAGTTTTCGATATGTTGAAGGAAGGGAACAGCTACACCGCTGCAGGACACCATTACAGCATCAATGAGTCCACGATTCTTTTTATTTAAAAAGGAGGAAAAGCATATAAGATCTACGGCCGCAGTGTCCCTTAACCAGGGCGCAAAACGAGCTGCAAGTGGACGTGATAAGGCAGTAGTCTGGAGGGAATCTGCTTTAGGGATTTGGATTGAAGAGTGCTGGAAGAAGAACAACGGCGGTGCTCATCGTTATCGGACAAGTCGTCGTGTCATTGTTGGTGAGTAACCATAATTAATTATCTACGTACAGTACTTATTACATGTACATAGTTCTGTCGTAATGGCTGTAACATATGTGATATCGAAGTCTCTCGATATCTTTAAAATAATATTTAGGTTTTACTGTATATAAACTGTGTTTACATACATAATTTCAACGAATCTTCCCTAATATCTAAGAGAATACAAAGGGTTTATGCTGTATAATTGTGCGGGAAATGTTTATAATAGTGTGGGAGAGTTTATAAGGGCTTAAAATATGGTTTCTACTTCGCGGATTTTCACCTTTTGCGGGGGGTTCTGGAATGCAACCCCCGCGATGGAGGAGGGATTACTGTATATAAAGGAGAGTTGGAATCCGAGAGACTGTGTTTGTGTGTTTGTGGAGGGATGGAGAGTTAAGGCGGGTGTTGGAGTCACGTGATCATCTCCCCTCCCATTCACCTCATTTCATTCACTTCATTTCGCTCCGAGCTGAGCTCTGCAGCTGGCGCAGTCTTGCCGTCCTTTTCCCATAGTGTTTAGTCCTTTCTCCTTTACTGATTTACTGTTTAGTAGACGCGGTGCTTACTGAATAGTATTTTTTCCTTTAGTGTTTCTATTTAGTGTTTCTTAGTGTTTAGTAGACGCGGTGTGCGAAAGGAGAGTTGGGATCCGAGAGACTGTGTTTGTGGAGGGATGGAGAGTTCAGGCAGGTGGGGGAGTCACGTGATCATCTCCCCTCCCATTTACCTCATTTCATTCACTTCATTCCGCTCCGAGCTGAGCTCCGCAGCTGACGCGGTCTTGCTGTTCTTTTTCCATAGTGTTTAGTTGTTTCTCCTTTACTGATTTACTGTTTAGTAGATGCACTACTTACTGAATAGTATTTTTTCCTTTAGTGTTTCTACTTAGTGTTTCTTAGTGTTTAGTAGACGCGGTCTGCCGGTGTTCCCGGCGGTGTTGCGGTTTACTGTTACTTTCTACTTCGTTTTTGTACTTTAGTGTTTAGTAGACTTTTACTTTATCTCATTTAGTGTTGTTCCCGGCGGTGTTGCCGTTTTTTTACTGTTAGTGTCTACTTATTGTTTGTGTTTAGTGTTATGGAAGGAGTGATCTTACCACTGTCAGATTTTACAATGAATGAGTTGGTAAATAATGATTATTTATCAACAGATCACATGAGCAAATTCAACAAAATTTTAGCTGCGCATACAGTTTTCCAACCTCAAGAGGTTTTGCTAATGTGGACTCTTGACATACCTATAATGCCCATTCCACAAAATGCAAAACATATTCAAATATTACCTTCTGCAGCTACTGAACGAGTGACTCACTGGGTGTGTACTTATTAAGATGGTGCTGTAATTCATGTCTATGACAGTTTAAACGCTGATAAAAATTTCAACCTCACCGAAGAGCAGCTTCGTTTCCTTCATGCTTTGTTTCCTTACAAACCTCCCATAGTTTATGAAGACGCACAGAAACAATTAAATCATACAGATTCTGGTGTATTCTCAATTGCATTTGCTGTGTGTATTTCTTTAGGTATTGACCCAAGTGATCAAGTTTTTACTATTTCTTGAATGCGAAATCACTTACAAATAATTTTTGTTACTCGACAATTGCTTCCATTCCCTGTCGAAAGTAGCCGACGGGCGACACCAGTTACAAGTATTCAGTACGTTCAAAGACCTGCACGAAGTACGGCCACTAACACAGTCACTCATAAAAGGGGAGATGACTCGGTGCAGGAAATGGGTATTGAAACTACCTTGGAAGACAGGCAATCAACGAGGCAATTAAATGGATCTCAAGAGATGCTTATTTACATAATTGTTGTATAGTCATATGTATTTCAGCAGCTGAAACGTATTTTTTATTATATATGTAGTAATACAGTACACTATAGTAACACTATTTCTGAGCCTATCCTCAGTAGAGCACTATACAATAGTAATATAAATTGAATTGAATGCTGTCAAAGGGGTATTTTTAAAATCTTTAATATTAAAAAGAAGATGAAAAATATATTTCATATTCTGTATTTTGCTTTATTTCTACTACTAATACTATAAGTATATTATACACTTGTATGGAATATTGAGGAAGCCATCTTCTAATAATTAAATTGTTAGAACCTGACACTAAGTAGTTTTTTTTTTTTCATTTACATTCCTAACTTTATTTAACTACCATTCAGGCAAAAAAAATGACTGTTTTTGAAAATATTATTACAGTATTTGTCTTATTTTTGAAGATTCATAAATAGATTTTGGTATGGCAGAGCAACTATGATAGATTCTTCCTGGGTCCTAATACTGGCCTGGGTAGAGTCTGTATTCTTATAGTACATCAGTTTTGCTGCCCAGCATGCAATCCACATGTCTGCATAATCAGACACTTTTAAGGACAGATGAGTGCTAAACACTTGATGATCAGTACAGAGAGGAAATTTATGACTCCACAAGTAAGTCCTCCATTTTTCACCAGCCCAAACACGTGCAAGGGTCTCTTATTCAATTGTAAAATAGTTCCTTTCAGCAGCAGTGAGAGTCTTGGATTTGAAGGCAACAGTGTATTCTGTATTGTGAGAGTGGGCTTGATTATGGGCAAGGAAAGATCTGAGCCCATAATCAGACACGTAAGTAGATACCACAGTAGGCAAGTCAGAATCAATCAAAACTAAGGCATAATTGTTAATCAAAAACTGTCATAAAGCTGTGCTGAACTTCCTCATAGTAGGGGAACTGCATATCTTGGCAGACGCAGGTGGACTAGGTTCAACAATGATGACAAAATTTGGTAACTGTATGACCCAACAAACATGGACTGGGCCAATTGAAATGCCATTTTGATTCATTCAAGTGTATTCCTACAAATTTTATGTATTTACAAAGGTGGGACTAAGTCTCAATTTTGTAAGCACAAGAAAATCTCAAGTCTTAAACCTCAAGTAACAAGCAAGTCTCAAATAATAAAAAGTAAGTCCCAAGTAAATATCAAGTCCTAGAGTTAAACTCAAGTCAAGTGTCAAGTCTGTAATTTTGTGCCACAAGTCATCAAGTCTCATGTTTGGTCAATACCTTTCCCAGATATAGAAGCTTTTAAAACATTAGTGATAATGTAATAAGTCTTGTGCTTGGTCCTGTAATCACTACAATACCTTCAAACTGTTCACATATACAATCACCTGCGTGTGTTTCTTCAAACTGTTTCCCTGACAGCAGACTGGACCTACACAGGGTTTCTATCTCCATTGCTATCCAATGGGCAGTGACTCCAAGTTAGCCTCTCATCTTCCTATCAGGCTGTTACATCCACAGTTACTGAGAGATGTTCAGTCTGCTGCAATTGTTTTTTGAGTTTTTCCTGTTTCTCTGCAACCACGTTTTTTGTTTTAGAGGTACAGTAATCCCTCCTCCATCGCGGGGGTTGCGTTCCAGAGCCACCCGCGAAATAAGAAAATCCGCGAAGTAGAAACCATATGTTTATATGGTTATTTTTATATATTTTAAGCCCTTATAAACTCTCCCACACTATTATAAACATTTCACGCACAGTTATACAGCATAAACCCTTTGTATTCTCTTAGATATTAGGTAAGATTCGTTGAAATTATGTATGTAAACACAGTTTACATACAGTAAAACCTAAATATTATTTTAAAGATATCGAGCGTCTCCGATATCAATACGTTACAGCCATTACAACAGACAGGCCACCAGCAATAAATACATACAATACAAGAAAAATTGTATACAGTAAAATGTGTGTACAGCGACACTAAACTATGTACATGTAATAAGTACTGTACGTAAATAATTAATTATGGTTACTCACCAACAATGACACGACGACTTGTCCGATAACGATGAGTTTAATTTTACTGCACAACAAAGGATAGCGTTACGGCTCTTCTAAAGGAGCCTCTTCAGGCGACTGTTTAGCACCGCCGTTGTTCTTCTTCCATCACTCTTCAATCCAAATCCCTAAAGCAGATTCCATCCATACTACTGCCTTATCATGTCCACTTGCAACTCGTTTTGCGACCTGATTAAAGGACACTGCGGCCGTAGATCTTATATGCTTTTCCTCCTTTTTAAATAAAAAGAATCGTGGACTCATTGATGCTGTAATAATGTCCTGCAGCGGTGTAGCTGTTCCCTTCCTTCAACATATCCAAAACTTTTACTTTTTCTGCAATCCTGAAGCATTAGCAGTAACGTGCATTAATTCTGAATGAGTGAGATTAGACTTCCTGGTTAATGCAGCATTCCGTTGCTGAGCCAATCAGCAGCACACAGGAACTTAACTGCGTGCTCTGATTGGGTAGCTTCTCAGCCATCCGCCAATAGCGTCCCTTGTTTGAATTCAAATGCGTCCCTTGTTTGAATTCAAATGGGCAAATCAACTGAGGAAGCACACGTACTGTAGACCGCAGACATCCGCGAAGCAGTGAAAAATCCGCGATATATATTCACATATGCTTACATTTAAAATCCGCGATGGAGTGAAGCCGCGAAAGACGAAGCGCGATATAGCGAGGGATCACTGTAAACGTTTTCTGGCAGACTGGTGTATACCTGCTATTGACCATTGACATGAAGTGACAAAAGCTATTATGTTCAACTATTGAGAGGGACATGTTGCAGCCAAGAATTATATCTGACAATATTGCATTGGTGATGAACTTTACTTGAGGGTAGATGGAGTTATAGAGTTTAATAGCACTTGATTCAATGAACTGAGGAATTCTAGGCTGCAAAGCGTCACTGGTTACCATTTTGGTCTTCAGATACTCCTCAAAGCTAAGAAATAAGAAAAAAGGCAACCTTATCTAAACAAATAAGAAATGTATTATATTTTTCTACACTTTGTCACAATTATTGTCCAATTGTAGTCAAGAGGGGAATATGAGCATTTTATACAGAATAAGTAGTCAACAAAAATTAATGTTAGCTAAAACTAATATTCTATGATAGTTGCTTAGTCATTATTACTTGTCAAGTATATTAACCCTTTAATGACTATACTGTATTACCCATTGATGTTCCCATCATTCTTTCACACAGAATGTTGTTGATTAGATAGTAAAACTATTAAATATTTGACCTTTTTTTTTTTGTTCTTTTTTCGCTTTATACAATTTCTTGTATTAGGAATTTGTTCATTTTCGCATATCCCTTGGAGTGCAGGGTCAGCCATTGTACAGCGCCCCTGGAGCAATTACAGGTTAAGGGTCTTGCTCAAGGGCCTAGCAGTTTTGGCAGTGACAGGGATTTGAACCGGCAACATTCTGGATACCAGCACAGATCCTTAACCTCAGAGCCACCACTTCGCCTCCAACCTCGTAATGTTTCAATGCTCATACTGATATGTGATGGAAACTACATTTGTATAAAAAAGATTTTTTTTTAAATTATTGGAATAATAGCACATTTCACAAAACACTTTTGACGAACAGTGCAATAAGCAGTGTATTAGGAAAGACCAGTCTTGGGCAGAATATTCCAAAAATGTATATACTGAATATACAGTTTTTCATATATTCAGATGTGCATTCTGATTAAATACCCAAAATGTGTATCTTATTCTGATTTATTTTTGAATACTTTTCAAATGCTTTCTGGAATGGATATATAGTATAATTCATAGAAATGGTATAACAAGTTAAACAGATTTAAATTAAATTTTGACATGAAAACAAGCTTTAATTTCACATAAAACTTATGGTGTGTTTTTACTGTTTGTCAAAAACAAAGGAAACCAACTTTTTCAGGGAACTTTTATTAATAACAGTTGAATATTTGAAAACAATTAAAATAATGAATGTAGCTCAGAGTGTGTCTTAGTCATTTTGCATGGGTGTTTAAGTTCAAGATAGCATGCTTAACATTGTGTAACTATGGCATACCTGCTCAAATAAAGTCCTCCACATATCACCATTCAAATCCCCTTTTAACTTTATTGCCCTTTTCAAGCTGCAATTAGACTTAAGAGGCTAGAGAAAAGCCAAGCAAAATGACACCTTTTATTGGCTAACTAAAAAGAATACAATATGCAAGCTTTCGAGGCAACTCAGGCCCCTTCTTCAGGCAAGATGTAATACAGAGACTGGAGTTCCCTGTGTTTATATACACACTCTAGGACAAGAAACAACATTGGTAAATCTTTAAATGAGAAATTTTAAATGTAAAAAATTAATAGATTCATTCAGGCTAGGGTTAATTTAACAAGAGAGAAAAGAACAATGTATTGTCAAGATCTCTGGATAAAATAACTGTCCAACAAAGTCTTTTGAAGTTTGTAATGAGTTTTTTCAAAACAATTTGGATCTGTAGACAGGTTGTCTGTCATTCTGAGAGATGTAAACAATCCTCATATCTGGCCATAAAACTCTTGTCTCTATTCAATCCATGCTGTAATGTATTAAATTTTAGCATGAGTTTAACTTCCCATTCTTTTCTCTCTTGCTGTGTTTTGAAGTTGCCCATAAGCACTGTGACTTTAAAGTCCCTCTCACAATGTCCATGGCCGTTGAAGAGGCTAAAAACCAAACAGAATAGAATCAGCAGTGTGTTACAAAACATTTTACATTTCGCTGCATCTAGAGCACTGCTGCTTAAAACAACAAACAACTACTTGACTGCTACTGGTTAAAGCACAAATACATACAAAGTAACAACAAACACTTTTAGAAAACCGGTTAAAGGAGAACAAGATTTTTCAAATATTTTAGCACACCTAAAAAGCAAACAGAAAACCTGAGACAAAAACAAAAAACAAGAGAGAGAGAAAAAGAGCACATGCACCAGGCTTCCTAATATGAAACATTTAGAACAAAAACTCCCAATGCTTGAACATTAAATTAACCAGTTGCACACACAACACAAGTTGTGAACGAATGAGTCTCAAGGTGAACAATGCAACAATAAGTGTTGTGGAGAAACTGATTGAATCTATGGAACCAGAGAGCCGACTGCACATGATTTTTTTGTAGGAGATGTAGTTTAAAAGTATTTAGTCTAAAAAGTATTCAGTTTTAAATTTACTAAAGTAACTGTATGTCTGCATACATCTTTAGAAATGTACCACAAGCTGAATCCTGAATATTTACTTTTGTATTATGAATACGTAACGCTAGTACTTGTATTCCATACAGCAAAACCCGAGGAAAGATGTTATTTAATTTCTACAACTTTTAATGAAACCCATGTTTATATGTTTCTCTGACACCATGCTGTGAAGTGAGAGTGTATTAGCTTACTACACTATATGCTGCTTTTTTAATGCCTCATGACATTGGAAGTTGCCGTTATCCCATCAGTAATTGTAGTTATACAACTTTTACAAATTGCAGTTTGGTGTTTTTCTTCTGCTTTAAAATTCAAAAAGTAATAAGCTATTATACTTGGTACAACCATACTGTTTTGAACTCCTCTATCCCTGTATTATCAGCATTTACATTGAAATATGTAGTTCCATGTTAGATTGCTGACATTTACATTTATCATGTAGATTATGTATCTCAGCCATTTCTATTGGCTGCTGCACCACTTCAAGTGCTTGAAATATGAAAAATAATCGATTGCTCTGAAAGCGTTTTGTCCCACAAGATGTTCAGGAACAAATAAGGAAGAAAAAGAGAGCAAAGTTGTTGTTTTTTTTATTTTTTTGAAGTCTCACTCCTGCATGCTCACTAAGATTGCACAGGTGGTGAACCAGCTAAGGGTAGGGAAGACTGCAGGGATCTATGGTGTCCATGGAGAACTTCTCCAGGCTGGTGGTAAGGCTGTCCTTCTGCCATTGCAAGCAATCTTTGCTTCTATTTGGGAGATGGCCATCATTCCAACTGGAAAACAAGACTTGTCATCCCTATATGGAAAGGGAAGGGTGTTCGCCTGGATTGTGGCAACTACAGGGGGACAACACTGCTCTTGGTTCCAGGTAAGGTGCTAGCTTGGTCATCCTCCATAGGATCCATGATTAATTGCTCACCTACCAGAGCAGTCTACCATCAACCGCATCCTGGCACAGGGTTGCCATCGAGTGAAAACACAAATATCAGAAGAGTTTCTTTGCAGCCTTTCTCGATTTTTGTAAAGCATTCTATTCAATTGATCAAGCCTCCCAAAGTTGCTGGATGTTATGGCCAGTCTGTACCCTTGTACTGTGAGTGATGTGCAGAGTGGAGGCAGATCTTCTGTGTTTTTCCCAGTTGATTCTGGTGTTCATCAGGGGTGTATTCTTGCTTCTACCCTATTCAATGCATGCTTGGACTGGGTGTTGGGCAGGGTTGTCGGGTCCAGCAGCAGTGGGGCATCTGTTGGTGAAGAGAAATTCACTGATCTTGACTTTGCCAACGATGATGTGATCTTCACGGAGTAAATGGAGGATCTGATTGGTGCTTTCGAGAGACTGAGCGGGGATTTTGAGTGTTTGGGCTTGCAAGTTTCTTGGATAAAAACCAAGATCCAGGCCTTTAATGACCTCTTAGACATAGCCATCAGCATCGTGCCTGTTTACGGAGAGAATGTGTACTATGTTGAAAGGTTTACATACCTCGGCAGAGATATTCATATTCATGTCTTTAGTGACTAACTGTGGAGTTAGTAGAGACTACAAATTGGGAGAGCACGGGGTGTCATGAGGTTGCTGGAAAGGGGTGTGTGGCACTCCCAATATATATGCAAAAGAACAGTGGTCCAACTCTTTAGAGTCTTAGTTCTTCCTGTTTTGCTATATGGTTGCGAGACATGGATGCTATCTAGTGACTTAACATGAAGTCTGCACTCCTTCAGTACAGTGTCTCTTTGGAGAATTCTTCAGTACTGCTGATTTGACTTTCTGTTGCTCTTAGAATCCAAAAGAGGCACATTACCTGCATTGTGAGAGCGTCAGTCATGGCACTACATCCATGTGGCACAATTCCCCAAGGGTAATCCGACTCGCAGGATCCTCATTGCACAGGACCCGAGGAGATGATCCAGGCCAAGGGGATGCCCACGTAACACCTGGCTGTGGCAGATAGATGGTCATTTCCAGAGGGAGGAACTGGACAATGTGTCTGACTGGGGTGTTGCCAATCGGAATCCTAACGTGTTTCGTCATGTGGTGGGTGCAGCAATTCGTCGTACCAGTGCATGCTCACCAGCTTGACCTGACCTGACTAAGTCGTTAACTGTAAAGTTCAGGTAAAGTCACAAGTCTTTATATTTTGATTAAGTTGAGTCACAAGTCATAAAAATTGTGACTCGAGTCAACTTGAGTCCAAGTCACTTGACTCATGTCCCCACCTCTGGTTTAAGAACTGTTTCACATGGTTAGCTTGTGTTCATCCTCACAAAATTACATCATCGAAGTAGTTTGGAAACCAATGCAGGATTGTGGTAAACATCATTTGAAAAGCAGATGGACAAGTGCTAACCCATATGTGACCAGTGTGGCACACGGCTGGGGGTGGCACCCAGCCGGGATGCCCAGGAAGACAGGAGGAGGCAGACCATGAGGGGGCGACCGCCCTGGTCCCTTTGGGGACCACGGGTACAGAGCCGGGAAGCTCAACCCTGTAGGGGCCCGTGGTCACCGCCAGGGGGCACCCCCATGCCTGGAGAACCCTGGACCCCAGCACTTCCTGGTGTGGTGGAAGACGAGTGGGGACACCCGGAGTGCTTCTGGGTACGCAGCCGGCACTTCCGCCACACTGGGGCGTGTTGGTGGGAGACTGCCAGAGCACACCTGGAGCATATCCGGGTCCTCATAAAAGGGGCCGCCTCCCTCCGCAAGATGGCTGGAATTGGGTGGAAGTTGGATGAGGTCTTGGAGGAGAGACAGGAGGCGGCCTGAAGAAGAGAGGCATTGTTTGGTTTGGCCTGGACTTTGGGGGAGTTTGGGGTTGTGTGGCATTTAGGAATGTACAAAGTAGTGTAAATAAACGTGTGTTGGGAAAGAAAATGATGTCTGCCTGTCTGTGTCCGGGCTGTTCCCCACAGTGGCATCCCAGATGGGACTCTCTGCCTGGTTCAAGGCAGGGACCCCAGAAAAATAATTTTGTGTCTGGGCTGGTTCCCACAGCAGGCAGAACCTGAGCAACCGTTCATAAGCAATAAATACTGTGTCAGATCACAGCTGTTTTCATGCAGGAAAAGCAGAAATTATGCATTTTCTAAATCGATTCTGGAGAAGACTGTTGGTCTTCTCAGCAGTTAATCAATGTGAGGATAAGGATAGCTGTCTGTAATGATAGATTTATTAAGCTTTTGCAGGTTGATGCAGGTGACACACATACAAGTACCAGATAGATAGATAGATAGATAGATAGATAGATAGATAGATAGATAGATAGATAGATAGATAGATAGATAGATAGATAGATAGATAGATAGATAGATAGATAGATAGATAGATAGATAGATAGATAGATACTTTATTAATCCCAATGGGAAATTCACAGTCTTCTTTTTTAGAACCACAATATGTCAGACCTGTCAAAAGGCATTATCTCTTTCAATAATTCCTGTTTGAAGAAGGTGATTTGGCTCTGTACTGACATTATTTTGAACCAACACTGGTAAATTACATATTTTTTTCACAGTGGACTGCCAGAGTCTAACACTCTGTCATCCCAGGGTAACTGCAGAATATAATAGAATAGAAAGCCTTTATTGTCATTATAAACAAAATTATGAATGCCACTTCAGCTGAGTACAAAAAAGCAAATGGCACTCCTTTTGTGAAAAAAACTACAACATACAATACACACAAGAAGAACAACATAAAAATGATAAATATAAAATAAATATAAAAGAGGTAATGGAGCTATAGAAAGGCACAACACAGGAGTAGAATTTGTGGTAGCAGAAAGTAAGAAAATGTTGTCATTAAAGCACAAATTTAGATTCTATTAAATCCATGCCCAGGAAAGCAGTACAAGATTATACTATAAAAAGACTGATGTACCATCACCTTTAGACAAAGTTACAGATATGCAGCTAAGCACAGGGAGTGCTGAATGTGAGTAAGTCACTAACTTAACTGAAGATGGCAGTAAAGGATCTTTAAAGTATGCATTGTAAACACATTTATACCAAATAGATACTGATGATCCAGGATTTACTGTTAGATCCAGACATGCTGTAGCCACTGACATTTTCATGATGACAATGCAATGGATTCTATCAGATGCTGAATGGTCACTTAAGCAAATAATCTTAAGCAATTTCCTGCAAAGAGCATACTGTATATGCAAAAAACAGCAGACTCAAGCACAGTGACCACACTTTTTACACTTAGCAGAAACAGAAGGAATGTTTTTTGTTGTTTATGAGGAGCTTAGTAGACCTGTAGCAGTAACAAACATGGACAGAGGCTGCAGGAGGTGCAACAGCTTTAAACTGTGAAGACTCAAAAGGAGGCATTGACATTTAAAGGGGATTGCAGTAACATAGACAATCAGCATCAGAAAGAAGTTTAGTTTGTAAATTTGTGCCCGCACTACTCTATCTCCAGAAATACATTTTGCCTGCTCTTAAGCAGTGCCAGTTTGTTTAAGAAACATAATAGCTTTATCTAATGTCAAGCTGACTTCTAAAAGTAAAATTCCACATATATGATGACTAGCCACATTTTTCACTAATTGATCTTGTAACTTTAAATCCAATTCAGTTTCAAACTCACATTTAGCTGTTAAGTCTCATAGAGCAGCAACATAGTGTGAAAACATTTCATTAACAGACTGAACAGGTTTTCTAAAAGCATGCTTCTCAGCAACATTTCTCCAAGTAGCAAAGTTAGCTTGTAAAGCTATAGTGGCATCTTCCTTCGTCGTAACTTCATTCTAGAGTATACTGTATAAAATAGTCTCTGATCTTCAGATCCCAGACAATGAAGGAGAAGTGCATTTTTTCATGTTTCTAGCCATTCATCTCCTGATGCTTCAACAACCAACATGTAATTTTTAAATATCTTCAGCTATATGTCGAACGATATAGTGGGCCCACCTGGATTTGGCAAAAATGGTGGAGGAAAAGGAATAGTTGCAACAGCCATAGTAGTCCAGAAAAAATGTGTAAGTAACTCACCACAAGTTTGGTAAGCTGTCTGGTGGTAGAATGAAAAGACTCAATGTCCAAAGAGTTAAAGATTTATTCCAATTAAACCAAACACACAGTTGTTAACATAAACACTCCTAATGCCATGTTCCTTTCCTTCTTCTCTCTCTCTCTCTCTCTAACTCTCTAGTACATCTCCTGTAGCTTTCCTCAATTCTCCCCTAGTGACAAATGATATACATTATAAAGTACATAAAACATGTAAACTTATTATTCACTATTAAATATACAGTATATAAAGCTTAGGGGTTGTGCAGCAAATGCTTGAGCAACTGACAATATTATGTTCACTCTGCTCTACATGAGAAAAGGTGTGTTTTGTGAGGTCCCATATTAAAAACTGCAAGAAAAGACAAACTTCAGGTAACCAGAAATTGGTAGGTAATAAAGTTTATGGCAGTTATTTTAAATAAACATATACAAAAAAGAAAAAAATAAAATTTCTATAAAATTAATATAACAGGCAACTGGAGTTACTTAGAGAAACTCATACTTTTAAATGCATATTTACTGAAATATTTAGGCAACTAATAAAAATAAAACTTATTTTTTCACTCACTAAAAGTTTTGAAAATCATTTTCTAGATTTTGTAAATAAAATCAACTAAGTTAGAGTAGAACTGATATTCTGAAATTCTTCATTGTCATCTGAAATAGCATCTGCACAACTTCTAATGAGTGAAATGTGGCTCTTGTGAAACTGTGGTTGCATTTCCTCAGCCCCCTTATTGACTTTGAATTTGATTTATTCTCCTTGACTTGTTTTCATTATACTGCCCTTTTTCCATGCTTCCATTTGGACACAAAGGTAAATAGACCTAATTTGTGAAAATAAGAGTTAAATACACACAGCTAATCTTGAATTCTGTCCTTTACTAAGAGTTGTGAAATTTTTGGTCTCCTGAGAAGAAAGGCACATAACTAATTAACCGTTGAAGTATATAAACACAGTGAAACAAAGGCTGCAGTAACAATGATCAACAACAAGGGTGTTTCATTTTTTACATTTTATTCACTTGTAAACAATGGACATAATTAATCTGGAGGCTCAGCAAAGTAAGCAATATTGCTATGTGTTTAATAAGTCTTGCCTTAAAGAAATATGGGCACCTGAAGTCTCTGTGATTCTTTATATTTTCTCAGCATGTTCTGTTCTGCTTACAGTCTTTGGAAACTTTCTGGTAATCATTTCCTTTTCTCACTTCAGACAGCTCCATACACCAAGCAACCTGCTTGTTTTATCACTGGCAGTGGCTGACTTTTTTATTGGAGGATTTTCAATGCCTTTTGAACTGATAAAACTTATTGAAAATTGTTGGTATTTTGGGGATACATTTTGTTTTCTGCATTCCTTTTTCAGTTTTTTGCTTACCTCTGTTTCTGTTAGTAATTTAGTATTAATAGCTTTTGACAGATATATTGCTGTGTGTGATCCATTTTTTTATTCAGCTAAAATAACAATTCCTATTACAGGGATTTTTATTGCTAGTAGTTGGGGCTCATCCTTTGCATATACATGGGCACTAGTATATTTTAAAGGAGTCATATTTACATATGAAACCATCAATGGCTGTCTAAGAGACTGTGGTGGATTGTATTCAGAGGTGTGGGGTTTAGTGGATCTCTTTGCCACATTTATTCTGCCCTGTTCTCTAATGGTAAGTCTGTATGTAAAAGTTTTTATAGTTGCCAGAAGACATTTAAAAGTAATTAATTCAGCATCTGAACAAATTAATAAAACTAACAAAAATCAGGGTAACATATCTAAAAAGTCAGAGAGAAAAGCTGCAAAAACTTTAGGAATTGTAATATCTGTTTATCTTCTTTGTTGGGTACCTTACTATTTATGTATAATTATTAACTCATATACTCAAATTCAAGTGCCATTTGCAGTGTATAGTATTTTTACAAGTGTAGTTTGTTTTAACTCAGGAATGAATCCAATCATTTATGCTTTGTTTTATCCTTGGTTTCAGAAGTCACTGAAACTAATTATAACATGTCGGGTGTGCAGCCCTGCTTCATCCCTGACCAGAATGTTCCCAGAAAACTAAGACTAATTTAAAAAGCCTCCTTATTTACTTAATGTCTTAAAATGCTGAAACAATTAATTATATAATTGGAGTTATGTATGAACTTACTTTCTGAAATGACTGTAACACAGTAGCTCATCTTGTGTAATATTTTAAAGGTATACTTAGAGATAGTGAAATTTAACCTTAGGTATTACCATCAAATTGCATATAACATTTTAATCAATTTACTTCTGGATTATAGCATATCTTTCTATTTTTAACATTACTTGTTAGAAATTCTTAAAGTTTTACAGTGTGCCCTGTGCCTGCATTTTTTTTATTATTTTTATAGGTTTTTTTTTTTTATAACATTATGCATCATAACTAGAGGAGTTGCTATATCACCAGAAGAAAATATCTATGCTGACTTCAGGTGTAATTCTGATATTTTATGTATGCACATTCACATTTAATTTAGATCTAAATATGCTTTTTCACGTCTTTTCTTTGGCTAAACAGTGACTTGGGTTAAGCAGGTTTAAGAATGTTATACAATGATATACTGAATAGAACAGGGGCATGAAACTTAGTTTTATTGAGGTCCAAAAGTAACGCTTTATATATACTGTATACAGTACCCAGCGCAGGCCGGTATGTGTCAACAAATAACTAGCACCTCTGTTAGCTTACAAACAAAACACTCAGGAGCATTTCCATTTGTCACAATTGTATGTCATTCTTTACTTCTCTCTTCAAACTGTCTTCTTTCTTTTTCACCTTTTTATTCTTTTGGACTTTGAACTATGTGAGTATTTTTGCTGGTTACTGTATCTGGTGTGATTAAATATTGCAGTATCCTTACCAGACATACACACAATCCTACTAAAGCTGCACAGTATGACAATACTGTACACTTTGCTCTCAAAAGACACAGAAACAAAAATTAATGCATACATCCAAAAACTGCTACAATGTCCACTAGGATGAAAAAGGATAAGGAAACAAACTTGGTAAAAGGGAAGTAGTAGAAAATAACCTGAACTTGAAGAAAATAACAAAAGAAGGACACTCAGCATAAGGAGCACCACTGTGAAGTCAAGTGCATTGCATCCAAAGATTTGGAAAAGACCACCTGTAAAAGAGCTTGTGTTGTGGTCATCACATAAAGTCAAATAAGAGTGGTAGTCTGGACACAGGCAAGAAATTGTAGCCAAAGCAAAGTACACCTGTTTACACATACATTAACATGTGTCACTGTCACATGCCCCTTGACACCAATTAAAAAATAGGTGTAAATACACTGATGATGGATCACACAGCGCACATTTGGAGTCGGAAAATAATAACAGTCACTTTTAATAGTAGAGGAAACACAAAAAAGCAAAAAGCATTTTTTATCCACATGTAAACAATATCAACAGAAAAGACAAAAGAATTGTGTAGGGAGGTGACAGTAAACACGTAAGTTGCAGCAGGGTAGTCAACCCTTATATCTGTGCAGTTTTAAAAATGAGTGGAGTAGCAGAAGATGTGTGTGTGTGTCTAGCTACTATCTCCTTTATGAGGATAATGCAAAAAAAATAAAAACACTAAAGTTCTTTAGGGCAGTGTGATATATCACTCCTTTTTACCATTGATCATCACAGGCCATATGCAACATGTTTAGTATATTGATGATATTGGACACATTAAAAATGTCCAAAGGCTGGGTACAACTTGGAGATTTTGAGTTTGACATCCAAGAAATAAAAGAATAAATCAGAGTATAAAGTGCAATGAATCTCTATACTGCCCGAGGAGTATTACTAAATATTGGTTAATTCATTATTGAAAGGTTGCTCTTATTGTATAACTTAAAAACATACTTGGCTATTATTTTGAAACACCCAATGCAAGATAGATTATAAGAAGAGTATTAGAAATTTTGTACATTAAAAAAAACTGCTTATATACTTTTTAAAATTAATGTTATCAAGTCTAAATGCAAAAAAAAAAAATCTCCCACTTTTGATAGATGCCGCCTGGTCTACAGTATTGCCAGTTATATAAGCACATACCTCTTTCCTGATCAGTTTACAAGCATAAGTCTGATTCTGTTTGATTCAGAATTTATACTCTGAGAACAACTGTTTGCTGCTCTTGTCCAGGAAATTTCCAGGGTGGAAAACAGAGGAATAAATATACTGTGCTGCAAATCACAGCTACAACTGTCCATCTCACCCTGCATAGACATTAAAAGGATAAAGAACACTTTGTGTTTTACATGCATATTACAGTATCACATTTGTTTCTAGACAGAAATCATAGACCATGTGAATACCCATCTTGAGCATATATTTATATGGAATGTATACACTTTAGTGATATAGAAGCAGCCTATTTATATCTTTAGATCCCAGTTTGTCTGGCCCTGATAAAAGGGGAGTAGTCCCAAAATGTGTTGGCTTGGCCTTGATGGATAGGATATTTATCGTGAATATTATTGTTTCATTGATTTTTGCAATTTTAATATTTAACACCACAAAACTAAGAACTGGCTATCTAATTTCTCTATGTTTTAAAAATGTGTTACAATTAAGAACCCATTGTGCTCAAGTAAATCATATAAAAAAGAGTGGAGCTTAGGTAATTGAGAATTGTAATGTTTAATATGTGAACATTTTTGAAAAATGATCTACTGTTCTTTGTTTTGAATTTGTACATACTGTAATTGTGGCTGGTCTGGTACATATCTGATGTCATGAAAATGTTCATTATGATCTATATTCTATAAACTGTACTCTGGCATAGCTGTTTAATCTTGACTTGTAACCAATGGCCTTAACTTCTTATATAATAAAATTCTTTAGGAAAAGCAAAGTGGGAGAGCGAATGAACCTAGAAAGCTGAAAAACCCATCACAAGACTACTGCATACTGATTTTTCTTCTGTTTTAGTTAAGAAACTGATAAATTATGTTTGGACTGTAGCTTGGTGAGCTGGATTCTAGACCTTTTAACAAATAGAATGCAGTGAGCGATGACTGTTGTTTTTCTGATATCCTAATTTCTTCCACTGGAAACATGCTTTCTGTCTTCTCTTCTGTTTATCATATTAATGCATGACTGCAGGAGTTCAAATATAGACAAGCATTTCTTAAAATTCATGGATGACTCTGTTTTTGTAAGTCATCTGCAAGATAATGAGGATAGTAATGGACCTGTTGTTGATGAGTCTGTTCAATGGTGTAATCGTTCCTTTTTACAACTAAATAAGTTTAAGACCAAGAATATGCCTATAGCATATGGACCTAAATAGTATGACATCAACATTTAATCAACATTTGGAGAAACATCTGAGGATCCATTTGTATGGCTTTCAATTTGCTGAATGTATGTAAAGTTCTTCACAATCTAGTGCTCTTTTGATTATGAATATGGTTATAAAATGTCATTTGTTAGTACTCAGTGTCAGTCATGTTGCATGTGAACTTGGCAACAAAGCCTGATGTGATTAAGCTGGCACTTCTTGTAAAGGATTTGATCAATTTGAATAGTGGAAATACCCCCTGCAGAAAATTTTACTTTTCACATGGAATCTGAGATGAGTCTCATTACAGAAGTTAACTGGAATTGATAATGGGACATGCAGGATTGTGAGGCAAGTTTTACCTGTCAATTAAGATTAAGTTTATTACAATCATTCTGGATGCATCTCTTATTTCACATTTTCAGGTTATGGGATTTGCAATGATAGGTTTGCTGTTAGTTAAATAGCAATTAATCTCCAAAGTTTACATATGAAAACCTAACTACTGGCTATAGACAGATTATTTTCTAGAGGTCTACTTCCTTAAGCATTGTAAATGACCGTAAGTCAAGCGACCTCAAATATTACAATAAACTATAATTCATTTATCCCATAAGGACAAAATTAGTCTTTTAAACTAAAAACAATATTTTGAAGTCAGATTTATGGTCCATGTTCACTTTCCATTGTTGGTTAGGAGATATGAGGCTATAATAGATCTTATTGAGTAATGAAGATGAATGTTTGTGTAAACTCATAGCCAAGTAAAATGTGTAGATGGGGGAGGTTTTTCTCATTTAACACAAATTTACAGCTAAAAGGAAAGAAATTTTAAAAAATTAGGGAGAAAAATAAAGAAAAAAACGTTTTAGGTATAAAATGAAAGAAGAATACTGTCTATTTAAATAAAAGGAGTCTAGTCAATAAAAATCCAAAGGAATTGAATATGAAAAGAAGAAGATAGAATTTACACATGTTGAGAAAAACAAACAAACAAAAGAGAAAATTAGGGATTGCTATTGTTATATTAAGGTATTAACCATTAATTAATTTGTTTACAAGTTTGGTTTTCTCTTGATTTAATTACCTTGGATGAGAAATATTTACTGCTTTTGACTCCGAAATAAAAACTAGAAGAATTTCCCTAAAAAAATATACAAATATCTGCCAAATGAAAATGGTTAATTAATAAAGTATCAATTTAGCAATAATTTTGCATTTTTTTCTTTCCGGGGTGTGACAATTTGATAACTCAACCAAAGAATGAATTGCCCATTATACCACCAGTCTTACATTATGTCCACAACACAAAATATTTTACTTAATCCATTTTAGAATCATTTCTGATATTAACAGTTAATATTAACTTGAATTAACTTTGTAACCTCATTTAATTTTCCAATAGCTATCTTTCACATTTACTGTGACCTTTTTCTTTTGTAATGTCCTCTACCTTTATTCACCTTTTCAATGGATTATATGTCTAATCTGCATATGTTCACACAACAAGGTACTACTGGTACAGTTGATATAAAAAGGAGCCTCTCTTGGAGGGTGGCATCACATTCTGACCTAGGGTTTGGAGAAGACAGAACTCTGACCTGTTTGTTATTTACTGTTAAGGCTGAACAAAGCCATTTTATTTTCTGTTTTATTATACTTTCAAAACTATGCTCAGGTATATACAACTCAAACTGACTCTGCTCAGATGACCTCCGTTTTTTCTAATGGCTATCTTTTTTTAGTCATCCTGACATTTCATCAGAATTTATTCATTTATCCTGTGAGGCAGACAAGTTGTCCTTTTTTGTGGCCTTTTCTATGGTTTTATTTATGGTTATCTGTGTTGCTGCTCACCTCCATCAATATTAAATGTTTGATCACTATACTGTTATTGTTCATTTATCTGCATTTGGCTGCTGAAATTTATCCAACCAGCAGCTACAATAGTGAACTTTTTCTTTGCATCCAAACATAACATATCATTTATTTGGTGCTGATAGACACTGGTATAAAATCCTACCAATGGATAGAACGATTCTTTCATCCGATTGAATATCCCAGCACAGACTAATATAGAATATCCAGGACGGGGTGAGCAGACATGTCTGACTGACGTCTCCAGGATTCTGACTGTCTCTGACTATGTCTTTAACTTTTTCTGTTATAATTGACAGTGACCTCTCCAGAGATTTATGTTTTCCAGGGATTCTCCTGACTGGAGTTTTTGTTTTCCTCTCCACAGATGTCAACTGGCCGTAGATCAGCAGTTAATTAATGTAAGCATAGTGCTGGGCTCCATTTTTGTTAATCAGTTTCAAACTACTTTGTGTCTTTATATAATTAGTTAAGTTTGTATTTGCATTTTACCTGAGCACTTGTCATGGTGCTTTGCACTTGAAACCAATGAAGAGTTGTTGTGGGGTACAAAATCTGAACATTTTGGTTTATATTTCCATTATATTTTGTTCAAGACAACAGGTGAACTTCATTCAGGACAAATCAAAGCATGTCTTCTTCCCAGTTATACTTCACATTTAAAACAGCTGTTCCAACAAAGAAAGGAAGACATGCTGGTGGCTCAGGCTATTAATTACTTTATAACCTGAGAAGGGATGGACATCTAATTGTTTTACAGCCAGGGAAAGGAAGACATAGCGACACGTCAGGCAACATCAAAAAAAGATTTATTGTTTGGGAAAACGGACAGTGAATGAATTCATCATATTAACAGCCAGCCAATCAGAATATCTAATAATCACTTCTTGCAAAACCCCCCGGTAGAATTTTAGACTAAATATGCCTTGTCTGAGGAGCGATATAGTAAGAAAGGAGGGCCGAAGAAAGAGGGACGAAGACATCAGAAGAAAACAGAGCGATTGCAACATGAAGCTGTTTCCATCTGATTGTCAGAAAAGCATCATGAACGACTACGAGTGCTAGATCACAAGCCGTCTGTGACATTCATCCTTGTCATCTTTACTTTTTCGTAAGCTTTTTTTAAAGACTTTTTTTTATATTATTCTTTTTTTCCACTGGTATTATTATTATTCCTGTAATAAATACCATGCTGCTTTTAACTTTCTATGCTTTGTCTTAATGTATAGAGTGATTGAAGTAATACTGTAGATTTCTTTGAGCACCTGGTACAGCCAGAGATTTGCCATTACCTCTGTGCTGCGAGGTTTATTAAGGCTGCGAGTGAGAGTTCCACCCAATAGTAGGGAACAGTATGTAAAGTAAGGCATTCTTGGCTGATAAATGGCCTATAGTCAAGAGTTCTGAGCCTTTGTATGTTTAAATGTATTCTTGTAGACCAAAAGTAATATATGGTTCTGAGATATCATTAAAACATCATATGTTGTTCGTGCCAATTATAAGTAAGTCTCTAAAAATGCTGAGAGAGTGACAGGCTGTGTTATTCCTAAGGCACTTGTGTGGTTTAAAGTGCTAGAGGTTAACCAGCGTGTGTGTGGTATTCATGGGGCACTGTTGTGATTAGGGTTCTGTGTGTATTCGTATAGCTATGTATGCATTTGTTAATCTTAAAGTGCAACAGTACACCAACCCAGTAACGAACTTGATGAGTACACTTACCCTTGAAAAAAACAAGTAAAGGGTAAGTAGAGGAAAATACTATGATAATACAAGAGTGCTATACAAAAATTAACTGAATTGAAAACTGAAACGAACCTTGTTATAACAGAAAACACAAAACTGAAACCCCCTGCTTACACAGATTGCATTATTGCTCTTGGCAAATGTCTGCCTCTGGGCAGAAGACTTTGGACATAGTTTGGGCTCAAATAGTACCACATAAAGTAGGATCAATCAGGGCCAAAGAAGATCAATGACTTTCATATAATGATCACTATTTGAAACAGGATGGTATCTGGCATTATTTTCCTTGTATATCAAACTAAAAACAGGCTTCTACCAGGTTATGAATAACTGCCTTACAAAAATTTAAATAAACAAAGAAGATAATACTCCTTTTCATCATACAAAACATAATGAAACTGAATTTTCACAGTTACTAAACCATTTCTGTAAAGATTTCCAAATGATTGTCAGTACCGCTGACACCTGATTATCTTTACAGTCATTCCAGGTCAACTCACTGCAACCTGTGAAAGAGAGGAAGGTTTGATGTTTGGAACATAGCTGGATATCTGAAGCAGGACTGGATAATGATGACAAACTATCACAGTCTCAGTCATTCTTAAAATGTAACATGTGTTCCTCACATGCCTTCCTATATTATTTTTAGCATTTAGGCTTATGGGAGAAACTCAAAAAAGACTAAAAGGCCATTCTTTTGAATGTGAAACTTGAAGTGATAAAATGTGTTTTAAAAATGAATTAGTTTTGTAAAGTGTGGGGAGCCTATATTCTCCAGTTGTATTTACAATTTCCCTGAGGAGGTGACTCTTTAATTATATATTTCTTTTAGATGGAAAATATAAAAAATGAATGGTTATTGGGTGGTGCAGTGGTAGCACTCCTGCTTTGCAGTAAGGAGATCAGAGCTCATGTCCCAGATCCTCCATGTGTGGTGTATGCATGTTCTCCCTTTATCTGTGTGCATTTCTTCTGGATGCTCTGGTTTCTAAGACATGCAGTTTAGGAGAATTGGTGATCCTAAATTGGACCTTGTGTGTGAATAGGGTGTGTGTGTGAGTGTTTGCTCTGTGTTTGCAATAGAATGGAGCCCTGTCCAGGCTTTGTTCCTGCCTTGCAACCTATGCTAGCTGAGACAGGCTCCAGCAGACCCCCATGACCCTGTTCAGGACTAAGCAGGTTACACAATGACTGACTGTACTGTTACTTAGAATAGAATAGAACGATGGACGAGCGGTAGAAGGTCAGTAGCAGGTTGGAGTCCAGGTTGTGCTTTCTGAGGACCCTCAGGAAGTGTAACCGCTGCTGAGCCTTCTTGATGACTGCTGTGATGTTGTCTGTCCAGGAGATGTCAGCGGAGATAAGGACGCCAAGAAACCGGAAGGTATGGACCCTCTTCACACACTCGCCGTTGATGTAAAGGGGGGCTAGGTCGGTGCTGTGCCTCCTGAAGTCCACAATGATCTCCTTGGTTTTCCTGGTGTTCAGAGCCAGATTGTTCTTTGAACACCAGGCTGCCAACTTCAGGACCTCCTCTCTGTAAGCTGCCTCTTCTCCCTTTGAGATGAGTCCGACCACTGTGGTGTCATCAGCAAACTTGATGATGATGTTGTTGTTGTGGGCCGGACTGCAGTTGTGGGTGTAGAGACAGTACAGAAGGGGGCTCAGCACACAGCCTTGTGGGGTACCGGTGTTCAGTGTGCGAATGGAGGAGTGATGGGGTCCGAGTCTCACAGTCTGGAGCCAGTTGGTAAGAAAGTCTTTTATCCAGACACATGTGAGAGGGGGGAGGCCAAGAGTGACCAGTTTGTTGATGAGAATGTCAGGAATGATTGTATTAAAAGCTGAGCTGTAATCCACAAACAGCATCCGGACGTAGCTCTGCTGCTGCTCCAGAATGCTCAGCACAGAGTGGAGAGGTACAGCAATGGCGTCTTCTGTGGATCTGTTTGTGCGATATGCAAATTGGTAGGGATCAAAGTCTTGGGGGAGATAGTCCTTGATGTGCTGGAGAACCAGTCTCTCGAAGCACTTCATGATTACTGGAGTTTGGACCACAGGGCGATAATCATTTAGGCTGGTGATGGGAGACTTCTTCGGCACTGGAATGATTGTGGCTGATTTAAGGAAGGATGGAATGACTGCCTGGGCTAGGGAGAGGTTGAAGATTTTGGTAAAGATAAAGGGTAGCTGGTGGGTACACTACCAGGCACTCCATCTGTGCCGGCAGCCTTCTTGGGGTTCACTGCCAGGAATACCCGTCTGACATCGTGCCCCTTTACAGTGAGTGGAGTAGTGCAGGAACCCAGCGAGGGTGGGAGCAGGGCTGGAGCAGGTGAGTGCTGCTGTTGTGATGAGGATTCAAAGCGAGCAAAGAAGCAGTTTAGCTCCTCTGCTAGCGGCGCACTCAGATCTCCTGTTGTTGCATCACAGCCTCTGTAGTTTGTGATGTTTTGTATTCCCTGCCACACCTCCCGTGTATTGTGGCTGGACAGGTCGGACTCTATACTCCTTTTATGGTCCGTCTTGGCTTTTTTAATTCCACTTTTCAGAGCGGCTCAGGCAGCCCTGTACAGAGCTCTGTCACCTGACCTGAAGGCAGCGTTGTGGTCTCTGAGGAGTGTACGGACCTGGCTGGTCATCCAGGGTTTCTGGTTTGGGAAAACCCGAATGTTTTTGTCCACAGTCACATTCCCGATGCAGAACCTGATATAGTCCAGTACCGTTCCTGTGAATGTTTCCAGCTCTTGGTGTTCAAATATGTCCCAGTCCGTCTGTTCGAAGCAGTCCTGTAGTTTAGAGAGTGCATTTTCAGGCCAGGTTTTAACAGTCTTTATGGTGGGCCTAGCACTGCGTCTGAGGGGGGTGTAGGCTGGGGAGAGCAGGAGAGAAAGATGGTCGGACTGTCCGAGTTCGGGGAGGGGTATGGCTCTGTACGCGTGCTTGAGATAAACCAAAAAAAAATTCCATTCTCAAAAGTGAGTTCATTTTAGATAATTTGGTGTTTCGTATTGATGAATTTCATTTTGCCATGAAGCAAAATTAATCTTATACAAGATTTTGTATTCTTTCAAATACTTTAAAGAAGCTTGGCTATTGGATTTGCAGAGTTGTTATAAAAAATACATTCTCATATTTAACAAATAACTATGTTCACAGTATTTGCTTTATATTGCTGCTATGCATGACAATTGGGAATATGCCCATTATTATTCTAAAGAGAATAATCCTTTTATTATTCGTTTGGTGCTATTGACTTTGATTGTAGAATTAAGGCTTTAGTACCTTGCAGAAACTTAATCAGGATTATTCAACAGGACCTCAAACAATTTTACATCATCTTTGAAATTTATGACCTCATGTCCCTTGACACCCTTCTAAAATGTATATATATACATTAGTTAGGGTGCAGTACCAATTACAACACAGTATAGATTCTGCAAGAGCAAGTGCATTTCAGCTTGTATTATTTTAAACAAAATAATATCAAAAGAATTAATTCATCTTCAAGTTCAGCGAAGTATGCAGTATTGCTACCCTTCTGTTAACAGGTCTTGCGTTAAAGAAATGTGGGCATCTGAAGTTTCTGTGGTTCTTTATACTTTCTCAATATCTGCTGTTTTGATTACTGTCCTTGGAAATCTAGTGGTAATCGTTTCTTTTTCTCATTTTAAGCAGCTTCACACACCGAGCAACCTCCTTGTTCTTTCTTTGGCTGTGGCTGACTTTTTTGTGGGGATTTTCTCTATGCCTTTAAAACTTCTAGCAATAATTGAAAGTTGTTGGTATTTTGGAGACATGCTATGTTTTATTCATACTTTTATCAGTTTTCTGCTCACCTCTGTTTCTCTTAGTAATTTAGTATTTATTGCTATTGACCGATATGTTGCTGTCTGTGATCCTTTGCTTTATTCAGCTAAAATAACAATTCCTCTTGTTGGAATTTTTATTTTATGCAGTTGGGTGTCATCTGTTGTTTACACCTGGGCAATATTGTATTTTAAGGGTATGATATTCACATATGAAACTGAAAATAGTTGTATAGGTGACTGTGGAGCTATGTATACAGAATTATGGACAATGGTGGATCTCCTTGCCACATTTATTCTACCCTGCTCTGTTATGATATGTTTATATACAAAGATTTTTATAGTTGCTAAAAGGCATTTGAAAATAATTAATGCTCTCTCTCGGGAAATGCATAGAACTCAAAAGAATCATAGCAACATATCTAAAAGGTCAGAGAGGAAAGCAGCAAAAACACTAGGTATTGTAATATCTGTTTTCCTTCTGTGTTGGGTACCTTATTACTTTTGCATAATTATAAATTCATACACTATGACTGTGGTGCCAATGGAAATATTTAGTATTTTTACATGTATAGTTTACTTCAATTCAGGAATGAATCCAATTATATATGCTTTATTTTATCCCTGGTTTCAGAAGTCTCTGAAACTCATTATCACTTTCAAAATATGTAGCCCTGCTTCATCCCTGATTAGCATGTTTGCAGAAAAAAAATGAACCTAATACTAATGCATCTTGTTGATTTGTATCTGTAATTGTGCTGAATTATATGACATTCATATTTTCAAGTTAACTATCAGGGCAAAAACAGGCAATATTTTCAAAATAATCCACTGTATAATTGATATTATAGAATTGAATGGTTGCTTAATTTAACACCTGACTTATACAGTAGTTCCAGGTACATATGTTATATGTCATATTTGTCCTATGTAAAGCATTTGTTTTTTGTTATCAACATAAATATTTGTTTGAAGAAATGTATAAATACATTATTATTTACAGACTACAGTGTTTTTGTTATTAAATAATGACATTGTTAACTATACATTCTTGAAGTGTAATTACTTTTGTGCTTTGAAAATATTAGAATTTAAATTAGTGTACAAACATTTTCTTATCTGTCTAGATTATTTTTCCAAGGGAGCAGCATACATAATACTACAAATTAACAGGTACAATTTACATAAAATGTATATTTATCATATTTATGCTTACTCGACTGTTCTGTATACATCCAACTGCATTATCCTTCCAGTTTTCTTAATATCTTTTTTCATTAAAGTTAATTGTTTTCTAACTTGATGTCAAGGTATTTCTGTTCCCATTCCATTCATCTGCAGATGTTTAAGGAGTCCAGGCCTGTAAGGCAGCAGCTTGTAGTTCATACTACATATACTTCTCAATGGCAGAGGGGCAGTGTGATAAGTGGTCTGTAGAGCTGTGCTGATTTTAAATAATAAAATTGTACCCCGTTAGGTGCAGGTTTCATTCGGGCGTGGCTGTGTGCAGGTATGATTCACTTGGTGGTTAAGTGCTATATTTTGGCCGATCGCGCTGCACACACATCCGGAGGCAGGAGTGATTGGTCAGGAACCTCGGTAGTGATAGAAAAATTCAATAATGCATTTTTATTTAAAAAATTATGCAACCTTTTCTGCTTATCAACTTTCTACTGTATAGTTAACATAATCCCAAGACATCTAGTTTAAAAAGCTGCATGCGTATAATAAGAGATTGGTTTGTAGTTGTCATGGTGCTGTACATTTGGGTGATTAAGATTTACTGGTTTTGAACTCTGCTTCTTTTCTGCTGAACATTGGTGACCTGTGTTATATTTTTGTTCATGATTTGAAATAAGACTGGTACAAAATCAGTGGAAGACATTTAAGGAGGGGCTGCTAAAAACAGAAAGTAACTTTGTGTCAGCATATGTTAATTATGTACCATGTTGCAGACACAGTAATCATGTGCAAGTCAAGTTAATACCCTACTGACTTTACAGTCAGTAATCAAACTTACACAGAGATTTTCACAAAAGTCTCAACTCAACTAGAAGAACAATGTAAAGAGGTGACTAGCTGTAAATAATAAGGGCACAAAATCATTCATTCTGGCATTATTTTACAAAAGGATTAGATTTTCTTTCCAAAATCTAAGTACCAGTAATTTCAATGTGGCATCTCTGGAAACAAATGTGTAGATATCTTCTTGTGGTAGAAGCAATATCAATAAATAAAAAACTTGGGTCAGTCATTTTATAAAGAACCAAAAAACCACTCACCAATACCAAAAAAACAAAGCAATTGTTTACATCTACTTCATTATTAACTTGTTAAAGAATTAAATGCAAAAAGCTAATCTTATAAAAAACATGCTATTTATTAAATAAGTACAGTGTACATTATAGTTATAGCATTATGTGGTATCTTAATTTTCATCCTTTTCATTGGGTTTAATTATTTTCTTTTTCTTTGCTCTATTTCATCCACGTGGAAGCTTGTTAAAATATCTTTTTGTAAACACTAGTGGACATAGCATCAAAATACACAGAAACATGGCAAGATAAAGTAGTACACCATGCATTTTTCGTACAACTCATAAAGACAAACATGTTTGCTGTCCAAGTCCCTCTGCAATGATTCAACTGATATACTTTATTACAGTTTTAATAATAATGTGAAATTTGAGTATATTTAGATTTGATATACTTTATTACAGTTTTCCCCAATTATTAAAATACTATATCTTGAAGAGTCAGCTAGATAACCATTTGCTTTCATTCAGTCTTGAAAATTATCATACTATACTCAGAATTACAAACTGAGTTCCTGTTGTTAGTGTCGTATCACAAAATGGTTGCAACATTTGAGCAGGTCTTCAAACACAAACCCCATTGGGTTGCAGCTGCAGTCCGTATGTAACTGGTTCACTGATTATCACAAGTTCTCCATTTCATTCTTGGCAGCATTTTCCCCATTTCTCAACCCCATAGAAGAATTCTTTTCAGCATGGCAGTGGAAGGTGTATGACCAGAATCCTTACCACACAGGGAATCTTGTGTGGGTCATTCAGGAAGCCTGTGGGGATATCAGTTTAGAGTACGTCAAAGCCTTGAGGAGACACAGCCAACCATATTTCCCTCGCTGCCTTAGAAGAACAAACATCTTGCTGTGACGGTGTGGGTTGGCTCCATGCTACCAGGTTCTCTTGACCCCGCTACCGCTGATACGTAACAAAGGCATGAGACTAACAAATGAGCACATTTACACATAGCAAGGGGTAGGTACAAAGTCAAAACAAACAGTGTTCCTAATAAATAGTGCAGTTAAAAATCTGCGTAAATAAATAATCCATAAAACAGGAGCAAATCCCACACAGTTAAAATATCTACAAAAGCTGTTCAGTAAAAACAAAGTTAAAATCCATGGCAGGTGAAAACTGTGCAGTTAAAAAATGTGCAGTTAAACATGTGTGAGCCCTGGTGCTTCCTTCTTGACACAAACATCTCCCGACTCACCCTCAGCACATCAATCAGCACAGGGAAGGGGGGAAGAGGTCCCTCCCACAGGCACAAACACCCCTCAATCCAGGCTCTTGACAAGACTGCCTCCTTCGGTGCATCTGGCGTGCCAATATTATAATAATAAAAATAATACATTTTATTTATACAAGGCGCCTTTCTGAGAACTCAAGGACACCGAACAAACAATAAATAAATAAATAAAAGACACAATTATAAACAACTTAAAACATTAGAAAATCTAAAAAAAATGAAAACCAAACAAAACCACTGCAATCATAAAGAAAAAGCCATTTTAAACAAATGCATTTTTTTAAGTTTACATTTGAAGGATGAATATGATTTGATATTTCTAAGCTTGGTAGGTAATGAATTCCAGAGCTTGGGAGCAGAACGGCTGAATGCTCTGCTCCCCATGGTGGTTAGACGGGCAAGGGACAGTCAGATGGATGGAGGAAGAGGATCTAAGGTTACGGGAGGGAATGGCAACATGAAGAAGGTCAGACAGATATGGAGGGGCGAGGTTATGAATGGCCTTAAATGTTAATAGCAGAATATGAATATGAACCTCATCTCACACCCATCATCCCCCCAATCTTACACAGGAGCCCACTGTGAGGAATTGGGTTACTCCAGCTACTCGTAATGCTCACCCGCGTTTTTTCTCTTAAGCCCCCCTAGTGCCTCCGTCCTCTACTCTTGTTAGGACTCTTCTTCCTGGATGCTTGCCTCCAACTTCTGGCACTGGCTCAGCCACTTCCTGCCACCTCCGTTCTTACTTCATTTATTTCAACCTCTGTCTTTCTTTGTAATGCTCCTCCTCTAATGAACATTCATTCTTTTCCTCTTGATGTTTTTTTTTCCCCTTTTACCTTGACAGCTCCCTTTTTATCATTTTCCGTAGGCTTAGCACCTCAAATGTGAACTGCGGAAAGCCAATGAAGCAATTAAGACAGAACATACCTTCGCATGCAGACCGGCTCCCTCTCAATCACCACACTGATCGAGCTGACCTTTTAATTGTTTTTTTTTATCTAAAACGGACCAAGTATTTAGCCACCTTTAGCTTTATATAGCTTTAGCTGCTATACCACACTTGTGTGACTTGGATGAGGCTTTAAGACATGATGCTGATAAATAATGTCTGTAATGTGTAGTATTTGGCAGACATTATTCATCAGCTTCATGTACATTTACTTGCAGGGGGGTATTTTCCGTACGTCGCTTAAATCATCTGAGATTAGATGCCTGATCTTGGATGAGTTAATGCCGGTGAAACTCATCCGGGATAAGTCGGTTTTTCAAACGCAACCATGTAGGAGATTAGTCTAGCTGGATCTAATCATCCGAGATGAATGCGTGTGCCCATGCTGAATGAAAAGCCCATATATATTGAGTCTAGAAAACATGATCAGCAAGTCTTTGATACAACAACATGACGAAAGAACGGGTGCATTTTTTTTCACACAAGCTATGTGTGTGTGTGTGTGTGTGTGTGTGTGTGTGTGTGGGTGGGTGTTAGTTAGTTAGTTACTCAAAGGATTTCAAGATTTAATATGCACAAGGGGTAACACTGCAAAAGCAGACTAAACTAGAAAAGACGGCTGGCAAAAAGTGGCAGACAAATTAAACGCGTGTGCATTGTACCAACTGAAAGCAGCGTTTCATTTCCTATGTGTCAGATTAATTATCTATATATATAAAGGAGAGTTGGGATCCGAGAGACTGTGTTTGTGTAGGGATGGAGAGTTAAGGCGGGTGTTGGAGTCACGTGATCATCTCCCCTTCCATTCACCTCATTTCATTCACTTCATTTCGCTCCGAGCTGAGCTCTGCAGCTGGCGCGGTCTTGCAGTTCTTTTCCCATAGTGTTTAGTCCTTTCTCCTTTACTGATTTACTGTTTAGTAGACGCGGTGCTTACTGAATAGTATTTTTTCCTTTAGTGTTTCTACTTAGTGTTTCTTAGTGTTTAGTAGACGCGGTGTGCGAAAGGAGAGTTGGGATCCGAGAGACTGTGTTTGTGGAGGGATGGAGAGTTAAGGCAGGTGGGGGAGTCACGTGATCATCTCCCCTCCCATTCACCTGATTTCATTCACTTCATTCCGCTCCGAGCTGAGCTCCAAAGCTGACACGGTCTTGCAGTTCTTTTTCCATAGTGTTTAGTTGTTTCTCCTTTACTGATTTACTGTTTAGTAGATGCGCTACTTACTGAATAGAATTTTTTCCTTTGTTTCTACTTAGTGTTTCTTAGTGTTTAGTAGACGCGGTGTGCTGGTGTTCCCGGCGGTATTGCAGTTTACTGTTACTTTCTACTTCATTTTTGTACTTTAGTGTTTAGTAGACTTTTACTTTATCTCATTTAGTGTTGTTCCCGGCGGTGTTGCCGTTTTTTACTGTTAGTGTCTACTTAGTGTTTGTGTTTAGTGTTATGGAAGGAGTGATCTTACCACTGTCAGATTTTGCAATGAATGAGTTGGTAAATAATGATTATTTATCAACAGATCACATGAGCAAATTCAACAAAATTTTAGCTGCGCATACAATTTTCCAACCTCAAGAGGTTTTGCTAATGTGGACTCCTGACATACCTATAATGCCCATTCCACAAAATGCAAAACATATTCAAATATTACCTTCTGCAGCTACTGAATGAGTGACTCACTGGGTGTGTACCTATTATGATGGTGCTGTAATTCATGTCTATGAGAGTTTAAACGCTGATAAAAAATTCAACCTCACCGAAGAGCAGCTTTGTTTCCTTCATGCTTTGTTTCCTTACAAACCTCCCATAGTTTATGAAGATGCACAGCAACAATTAAATCATACAGATTCTGGTGTATTCTCAATTGTATTTGCTGTGTGTATTTCTTTAGGTATTGACCCAAGTGATCAAGTTTTTACTATTTCTTCAATGCGAAATCACTTACAAATAATTTTTGTTACTCGACAATTGCTTCCATTCCCTGTCGAAAGTAGCCGACGGGCGACACCAGTTACAAGTATTCAGTACGTTCAAAGACCTGCACGAAGTACGGCCACTAGCACAGTCACTCATAAAAGGGGAGATGACTCAGTGCAGGAAATGGGTATTGAAACTACCTTGGAAGACATGCAATCAACGAGGCGATTAAACGGATCTCAAGAGACGTCTTCTAGGTTGGAAAAAAAAGCGCTTGGCTGCCAAAACCATATATATATATATATATAATATACATACACACACACACACATATATATATATATACATACACATATATACATATACAGTAATCCCTCACTTATCGCGGGAGGTAGGTTCCAAGGCCGACCGCGATAAATGAATTTCCGCGAAGTAGGGACACCATATTTATTTAACCATTTAACGTGTATTTGGACGTTTTTAAACCCTCCCTGTATTGTTTACAACCCACCCTTTACTCTGTTAATAACAGGGACAACTGCTAAGCAATATGAAATCGGTAGATAAGTTTACACTTACTGTACAGTGATCCCTCGCCATATCGCGCTTCGTCTTTCGCGGCTTCACTCCATCGCGGATTTTAAATATAAGCATATGTGAATATATATCACAGATTTTTCACTGCTTCGCGGATGTCTGCGGTCTACGGTACATGTGCTTCCTCAGTTGATTTGCCTATTTGAATTCAAACAAGGGACGCATTTGAATTGAAACAAGGGACGCTATTGGCGGATGGCTGAGAAGCTACCCAATCAGAGCACGCGGTTAAGTTCCTGTGTGCTGCTGATTGGCTCAGCGACGGAGTGCTGCATTAACCAGGAAGTCTAATCTCACTCATTCAGCATTAAGATGCAAATGATTGCAGAAAAGGTAAAATTTTGGATATGTTGAAGGAAGGAAACAGCTACACCGCTGCAGGACACCATTACAGCATAAATGAGTCCACGATTCTTTTTATTTAAAAAGGAGGAAAAGCATATAAGATCTACGGCTGCAGTGTCTTTTAACCAGGGCGCAAAATGAGTTGCAAGTGGACGTGATAAGGCAGTAGTCTGGATGGAATCTGCTTTAGGAATCTTTGCAACAAGGTCGACGACGTCGTGACCGCCTACAAGCTGCTACGTGTACTTCGCTATACATATATACATATATATAACGGTCGACAACGTCCGCCATGTTAAACTTTCTTATTTATGGCCCCATCTTCACAAAATGTGGTAGGCGGCTTCCCTGCGCTAACCAAAACCGATGTACGTACTTATTTCGGTGGTATGACACCACTGTCGGCCGCCATATTGTACTTTCCAACGGTCTTTGTTACTTAATGGGCCCATGTTCAAGAAATTTGATACGCGGGTTCAGAACGCTAACTGAATCCTACTTACGTACATATATACGTCCATAGCCTGCAGCTCGGTCCACTGAATCCTCCAGGCACTCCTGAGTATAATCTAATTTTGAAGGTTGGGGCACCAATAATGTTACTGAGAAACTTACAGCCACAGAAACTTTGTAACGGCACGAGACTTCAGGTCACATGCCTGCAAAAGAACCTAATTGAGGCAACTATTTTTACTGGCAGTGGCTCAGGGGAGAGAGTTTTTATTCCTCGCATCCCCGTTATACCCTCTGATCTCCCATTTCAATTCAAATGCCTACAATTTCCAGTAAGGCTCTGCTTCACAATGACAATTGATAAGTCTCAGAGACAGACCCTACAAAAGGTTGGCATTGATTTGAGGCAAGATTGCTTTTCACATGGCCAACTATACGTTGCATGCTCAAGAGTAAGCTTCAGCACACAGCTTGGTCATATTACAACCAGAGGGGTGAACTGACAACATGGTATACAAAGAGATCCTTAACAAATAATTATTGGTATATTTTCCCTCAGTTTATTATTTAAAATTTTAAAGCAGTACTTCGCCGCTGCGAAGTGCGGGTATTTTGCTAGTTATTTAATATGTCATAATTCCAGATCAAACGTGAGCACAAGGAGAACACGGGAACAGGTTAAAGTGAAGTACAAAGAATATACTTCAAACTGGTAAATATTGGTATATAACTATTTAAAGAATTGTTGACATAAAGAATCATGTATAATGTAAAGAACATTAATTTTAAAGCTAATAAGAAGGCAGACAAGCAAAAATCAGGTGGAGGTCCACGTGGTCCAGACCTAACCCCTGCAGAAGAGTTGGCTCTCCAGCAAAATGCCCATCGCCCTGTTTCTGAGGGCATTCCAGGGGGAAGTTCCTCCTCAGAACCAGTGGTAGGATGCAGTGGTCACTTCATTTCAGGTAAAGGATGGTCATTGCATATATTTGTTCTCAATGTGTGCAATATGTATGTTCCATATAGCCCCCTTTTTTTGTTGGGTGAGTTGCAGTGAATATCATATCCCTAGAACCTGTGTCTGACCAACGAGATATTGACAAAGGTCAAATATTTGATGAAGACACTGTGTCTGATTATTCATAAGGAGGAGAGGTACATTTTCCAAATCATACTCCACTCTGATCAGTCCCATGTGCCCCAATCACATTTGGAAATCCTGGGTAATGAGAATGTTAGGGTGATTGTGAGATTCTTTATGGAACTGTGGGTGTTTTTGCCTGTGTATTACCTACCTGCAATGGTATGAAATGCCTCTTTTATTGTCTGCACACGCAGGTGTCCAGGAAACACTATGAAAACCCGAAGGAAATATTTCAGAACCAAACAGACTTTACGAATTGCCTGGCAAACTGCACTTTTAGTTAGATTTTCCGCATAGCCTACAGTATATAAAAAAGTGCCGCTTGTAAAAAACCTCAAAGCAATGCATACTGTCTGTGTAGTTGTGAGAGCCCGACTTCGCCTAGTTTGACTTCGAATATAAGGTTCTAATAAATTCTTGAGGTACAATATTCCCCCTCGGCTAAAGCGGTATCTTTCGAAAAGAATTCCCTCCGGGAGCAATAAAAGATCGCGTCAAACCTTCTCTATATGAAATTCTCTTCTTATAATTTGTGTACCAATATGAATTGGTCACTCATTCATGAACGGCGAAGTCATGACTGAATGAATTCCACGCATGGACACTAATTGTGTGTGAGCTAAACCTTGTTTACATAGAACAAGCCTGCTCCAAGCAGGTTTGAGGATTTGGATGTGTTGCTATGACAACACATCCAGCAAGACTTTCGAAAAATCGACAGATCCAGGATCAGGCCCAATTGTCAACAATTACATCCGGCTAAACGAGTAATCCACATATGAAAAATACCCCCCAGTTGTTTTCTAATGTATTTGTAATAACTTTTTTATTTTAATTTTACAGCATGTATGGAATTTTTTTTTTCTTTTGTTGTGCAAGAGTTTACATACTGTTGAGTTTGGAGTAGTGCATTTGAGAAAAAGTCAAATTTGAAACTTGGTCTTGCACATGGTGTATCTGTAAACTTTCATCATTTATTTTGAGTACTATCAATGGAAACTTTGATAAGTTTAAATATATGGTTCCTGGTTGTATCAAGTGTTTAAAGTAGTGTTCTGAATTGATCCTTGTGTTTTGTGGTCATTGTGTGTGTGATAATTTTTGCTTGTTTATGCGTGTCATTTGAGAGAAGTGTTTGCTTTAAGTGACAGAGTGAATGATTGTGAGTTGACTGTTTGCTTTTGGGCTGTATGTCTGGGATTTGCACAGATGAATGAGATGTTATGATACTGTGTTTAAACTTTTGAGGGAATAAGGGCTGTGAAATGTGCTTAAGCGATTGGGAAAAAATGTAATCCCAAGGGGAAACTGTCTTTTTTACATGATCTTTGGAGGTCAGAGTGCACGGTCAGACATTGTACAGTGCCCCTGGAGCAATTTTCAGGTTAAGGACCTTTCTAAAGGGCCCAACAGAGTGGGAGTTTTGCTGGCAGTAATTGGATTTGAATCGTCAACCTTCCATGTACCAGCACAGATCGTTAGCCTCAAAGCCATACTGTATTGTATACTAGCTGATTACCCAGTGGCTTCGCTCACTGAGTGCAAGGGAAAAAAATAAAATGTAGTCTATAAGTTATTAAACAGTAAAACATTAACATTTAAGAAGTAAAGATAAATTGAGCACCACTGGAGTGGTTTCGGGCAAACTACATTTTAAAGGCGCTGTAACACAACAGGTAAGTAGTACTAACAGCAGCTAAAATGTATTTAGATCGTCTCTTGGTAGTAGATCCCTTGTGAAAGACACTACACGACCGCTGTGGTATAGAAATTGCATTTTCTATGTGATCGTCCAAATTTCTGCCTGACAACCTTGCACCATGTGCCTGTGATTTACTTCTTAAAATAATTCATCACAAAAGCAACCTTGAATGTTGCAGGGTTTTAGTGACCTGAACTCTCCTTAAGGGACAGTAAGTAGTCATGCAGGGCAATTTACAAACAGAGTCCCGCTTCAATGGCGCCGATTACACTCATTCACAAAGATTTCCACTCTCCCAGGATCCGACAGGACACTTGAAGTGTCACAAACAATGTGAGAAGAGAGGACGCTGCCCGAAACTGCAAAGCTCTCGACCCAGCAGAGCAGTCCGACATTCCGCGCCTGCCAGCTTCCACTTTATTTTCAAGACCCCTGGCCGCTGAAGGCGGTCTCGTCTTCACATTGTTTACAGCTCGGCGCAGTTAAAAAGTAGAAAGACGCAAAGCTGTTTTCCTCATCTCTTCTACTATCAAGTAGTGCCAACTAAAAAAAAGTTACAATGTGTCAGTTTCCGCGACAGTCACGTGGACGAATGGTCATACGTAATTTCCATATCACGTAGTCATACGTAATTTCTGTTTCATACGTAATTTCCATATCGCGTGGTCATACGTAATTTCCATTTCAAACGCGAAAAGAATTTTATATATATAGATATTGTACATACAGTTCATCTGGAAAGTATTCACAGTGCATCACTTTTTCCACATTTTGTTATGTTACAGCCTTATTCCAAAATGGATTAAATTCATTTTTTTCCTCAGAATTCTACACACAACACCCCATAATGACAACGTGAAAAAAGTTTACTTGAGATTTTTGCAAATTTATTAAAAATAAAAAAATTGAGAAAGCACATGTACATAAGTATTCACAGCCTTTGCAATGAAGCTCGAAATTGAGCTCAGGTGCATCCTGTTTCCCCTGATCATCCTTGAGATGTTTCTGCAGCTTAATTGGAGTCCACCTGTGGTAAATTCAGTTGGTTGGACATGATTTGGAAAGGCACACACCTGTCTATATAAGGTCCCACAGTTGACAGTTCATGTCAGAGCACAAACCAAGCATGAAGTCAAAGGAATTGTCTGTAGACCTCCGAGACAGGATTGTCTCAAGGCACAAATCTGGGGAAGGTTACAGAAAAATTTCTGCTGCTTTGAAGGTCCCAATGAGCACAGTGGCCTCCATGATCCATAAGTGGAAGAAGTTCGAAACCACCAGGACTCTTCCTAGAGCTGGCCGGCCGTCTAAACTGAACGATCGGGGGAGAAGGGCCTTAGTCAGGTAGGTGACCAAGAACCCGATGGTCACTCTGTCAGAGCTCCAGAGGTCCTCTGTGGAGAGAGGAGAACCTTCCAGAAGGACAACCATCTCTGCAGCAATCCACCAATCAGGCCTGTATGGTAGAGTGACCAGACGGAATCCACTCCTTAGTAAAAGGCACATGGCAGCCCACCTGGAGTTTGCCAAAAGGCACTTGAAGGACTCTCAGACCATGAGAAAGAAAATTCTCTGGTCTGATGAGACAAAGATTGAACTCTTTGGTGTGAATGCCAGGCGTCACGTTTGGAGGAAACCTGGCACCATCCCTACAATGAAGCATGGTGGTGGCAGCATCATGCTGTGGGGATGTTTTTCAGCGGCAGGAACTGGGAGACTAGTCAGGATAAAGGGAAAGATGACTGCAGCAATGTACAAAGACACCCTGGATGAAAACCTGTTCCAGAGCGCTCTTCACCTCAGACTGGGGCGACGGTTCATCTTTCAGCAGGACAACGACCCTAAGCACACAGCCAAGATATCAAAGGAGTGGCTTCAGGACAACTCTGTGAATGTCCTTGAGTGGCCCAGCCAGAGCCCAGACTTGAATCCGATTGAACATCTCTGGAGAGATCTTAAAATGGCTGTGCACCGACACTTCCCATCCAACCTGATGGAGCTTGAGAGGTGCTGCAAAGAGGAATGGGCGAAACTGGCCAAGGATAGGTGTGCCAAGCTTGTGGCATCATATTCAACAAGACTTGAGGCTGTAATTGCTGCCAAAGGTGCATCGACAAAGTATTGAGCAAAGACTGTGAATACTTATGTACATGTGATTTCTCAGTTTTTTTATTTTTAATAAATTTGCAAAAACCTCAAGTAAACTTTTTTCACATTGTCATTATGGGGTGTTGTGTGTAGAATTCTGAGGAAAAAAATGAATTTAATCCATTTTGGAATAAGGCTGTAACATAACAAAAGGTGGAAAAAGTGATGCACTGTGAATACTTTCTGGATGCACTGTATATTGAAATGAACCTACATAGTAGGGTAAAGGAAGTGAACCTAGTATTAAAATTTAGTGGAGTTTTTGCCAATGGCTCATGTATAATAAATCAAAACATGAGAAAAATTGTAATGGGATGAGAAGTTATTTCCTACCATTAGGGAGAGGAAAAAGGTTACCACTTTTAAGCTTCAATTTTTCTGCCATGGAGCTTGGAGCAAATATCTCTGTAACCTGTTTTGGGTCAGGAGTACAGCTGATATGCCTCTTCATCCCACTCTGCTCTTCTGATCAAGGTTCTCCGCAACTCCTCTCCTGTGTTCATGCCCCACACCTTGCCATGAATGTCTCTGCACCCTGCTCTACAGTTCCAACTAAGGAGCAAAGTAAAGTTAATGCCTTAAATCCACTCCGATGTTCTGGCCTGGGAGGAGGCCAGCTTTCTGGAAAAAGTTCCCTTGAGAATCCCACTGCACAACAATCCTCCTCTTATGGTCTGTCCTCCACAGCTTCTTTCTTCCCAACGACAGTCTGCTCCAAGCTACTCACCCTTTTTTTGGAGTCTGGTACTAGGTTATGTGTGCTGTCTCCCCTAGAGATATCCACCCTTTGAAGCTTCTGGATGCCAACATTTGCATATGCCTCTCCCAGCAGCCATCCCTCTCAACACCTCCTCCAGCTCTGCACTGCTGACCAGCATCTTATAACAGAGTTTTATATTGTAACAATGCAGGTTTACCTGTTATCATTATTAAATGTTTACAATTTACATTTGTTTATGATGTTCACTCAAATGCAGAACTTCTTCTTGTGTTTTTTTTCATTACTCCTCCATTAAAGTCCACAGATTTGAATGTACTGCATATACAAAGCAATGCTTAAAGTGGATATACATAAATGTTGATAACCTACAGTATGTGTTACATTGATGTATTAACATGAAGACTGAGGAGTACAGAGCATTTCCAGATTATCTAAGACCATTAGCTAATTATCTAAGACCAACATTTCTCAATTGCAGTGTGCAGCACTGCAGCGATTGAAGAGTGAGGGTGGAACAGGGGGGTCAGTTTTCAGGGGGATCAGTTGTCAGTGCTGTGACTGGGAGCTGATGGTCCATGGAACAGAATGGATAACCAAGATGAGAACTGGCAGTCAACAGGAAAAAACAGCACTTGCTAAGCAAAAAAAAATTCACATTTTCCTTGGCGTTAACTGAACTTTTTCTTTCCATTTTATGTGATCATGTGTCTTTTTTTCTGTCCAGCACATCGTCCTATTTTCAGTCCTCCTTCCATCCTATTGGTTAGTGGTATCATTTGTGTGGCCCGTCAATCACTTTTCCTGCATGCTTCATTTGCATAAGCCAATTTTTAGTGCAGCACAGAGCAAAAAACTTATCAACAATAAATAAAAAAAACAAGTTCCAACTAATCTTCTTTTTTCTGTAACATCATCCATCCATCCATCCATTTTCCAACCCGCTGAATCCGAACACAGGGTCACGGGGGTCTGCTGGAGCCAATCCCAGCCAACACAGGGCACAAGGCAGGAAACAATCCTGGGCAGGGTGCCAACCCACCGCAGGACACACACAAACACACCCACACACCAAGCACACACTAGGGCCAATATATATATGTATATACAGTGGAACCTCTAGATACGAGTTTAATTCGTTCCAGCACTGAGCTTGTATAGCGAATTTCTTGTATCTAGAACAAACTTCCCCATTGAAAATAATGGAAATCCAGTTAATCCGTTCTGCACCCCAAATATATTAACATAAAAATCAATTTTCCTAACAAATAACACTGATAAATTATATATACTGTAGTCTACCTTTAATAAATAACACTGGTAAATAATATAACTGATTATTAAAAGAATCAAAACAGGTGTCCAAAGTGCAGTAGAGCATTCAATAAATCTTTAAATAAATAATCCTTAAAACAGTTGTGAAGTGGAGGTTTAAAATACACAAGAATAACAATCCTTTAACACGAGGTTAAAACGTCAAAAGGATGCCGTCTTTAAAAAACAGATGACAATCCCCGGTGCTTCTTCTCTGTTAGCGTCTCACCTGCAGGCTCTGCAACAGGCGAGACACTCTTAATGCAGCTGACCTTCTCTACACCGTCCTGCTTCAGCTGTTTGGCTCGCCTGTTCAGCTCACTGTTCAGCTACACGCGAGCCTGCACTCACTCGCCCGCCCACCCGCCTGCCTGCCTGCCTGCGCTCTCTCTCTCTCTCTCTCTCTCTCTCTCTCTCTCTCTCTCTCTCTCTCCTCTCTTTTCTTTTACTTTTTCTCCCCCTTAACCGGCTCACGCTTCTCTATATATGTGGGGAGGACATGGCAGCTGCAGCCCATCAGCCACAGGAACAATCATGGATGTGGGCAGTTTCCCACCTGTGCACTTAAGTGAGAAACGCAGACACCGCAGATCGCGGCTCGCAACTGCTACCACGCCCCCTTGCTAAGCCGCGAGCTATACCCACAGCCTGGCTCGTGGCTCGTTACGCGAGCCAATGCTCGTATTTAGATCTGAATTTTTTGCTCATACTTTCCTTGTATTTTGAATTTCTCGTATACAGAGGTGATCGTATCTCGAGGTTCCACTGTATATATATATATTTGCAGTTGGAGATCCACAAAGGGAGAAAAAACGAATCACGTATCATAAAATAGTTTTATTCCTGAGCTTTCAACCCCTGTCAGGGGTCTTCATCAGAGGATAATGCTTAGACTTACAAGAATCAAAGGCAATATATAGCAACACATTCAGTGGGGGGTGGGTGGAGGTGGCTAAGTCAGTACTTCGCCAGCAATCACCCGGTATCTCATAAACGGAGCTGCGTGAAAACCCTATTTAAACGAGTCCACACGCATTGTAATACCAAGGAAACAAAAATTAATGAGAGACGCTATCTGTTTCAACTTTTCACCTCGAACGGATACTCAAAATCATTCATTAATCGGAGTCTACACAGCAGGCGCCAAAGGAATCAGCATACAAGCGACGTAAATCAGAACCCCCACCCCACCTGGCATTCACTCCCGTACCACCATAATGTGTCAGAAGGCACGGCACGCACCCTGACCAAGTGGGGCATCAAAATAGCACATAAACCCACCAACAATCTGCGCATGGTCCTGTTTAATGCTAAAAACAAGAAATCGACAGCCGAAACATGAAACGCAGTTTATAGTATTCCATGCAATTCTTGCTCAGCTGTATACATAGGACAAACGTCAAAAAAAATCTCAACACGTGTACAGGAACATCGCAACGCCGTCAGAAGAAAGGACGCACTATCTTTGATATATGCACATACTAAATCGACAGGACACACATTCAACTGGGACAACGTGAAAGTAAAATTTAAGGCCAGTACAAAAAGCGCCAGAGAGTTGGCCGAGTCTTGGCTATCAGATGAAAATGCCATCAACAGACACTTGGACATAAACCCAGCATATGCCAACTTAAGAAGGACATATGCACTTTAATTTAACGATACACCCCCCCCCCCCCCTCCTTTGATCATACTGACTTAGCCACCTCCACCCACCCCCCACTGAATGTGTTGCTATATATTGCCTTTGATTCTTGTAAGTCTAAGCATTATCCTCTGATGAAGACCCCTGACAGGGGTTGAAAGCTCAGGAATAAAACTATTTTATGATACGTGATTCATTTTTTCTCCCTTTGTGGATCTCCAACTGCAAATATGCAAACCGTATCACAGACCTTCTCTTCCATATATATATATATATATATATATATATATATATATATATATATATATATATATATATATATATATATATATATATATTGTGGAAGACCAACCCGGACACAGACAGGTAGACACCAACAGATCCAAACACACACCTTTATTTACAATATTTACAACTTAGTAAAGTCCCACACACAACCCAGTGTCCTTCCACCAATCACCCTCAAGTCCAGGCCTTTCAATTATCCAGCCTTTCTTCACCGCTTTAACTCCTCTCCTCCGAGCTCTGTCCTCTTCCTCCCGACTCTGACTCATGACTGGAGGGAGGTGGCCCCTTTTATTTCCAACTGGACATGCTCCAGGTGCCCCTTGATGAGCTTCCTGCGGCACTTCCTGGTGTGGCAGAAGTGGCGCATGAGCACCCAGAAGCACTCCGGGTGTCCCTGGTATTTCTTCCACCAGCACCTCCGGGTATGGCGGAAGTGCTGACGTCCAGGGTTCCTTACTCTTTCAGGTGCCCCCTGGCAGTGGCCACAGGACCCTGTAGGGTTGAGCTTCCATGCTCAATTCCCGTGGCCCCTATATAAACCAGGGCGGCTGCCCTCTCGTGGTCCGGGGGAGACATAGTCCCTCTCTTTGTCCTTTTAGGTGTCCCGGCTGGGCACAGCACCCAGCAGCCCGCCACTATCTATATATAAAGAAGAGTTGGGATCCGAGAGACTGTGTTTGTGTGTTTGTGGAGGGATGGAGAGTTAAGGTGGGTGTTGGAGTCACCCTCCCATTCACCTCATTTAATTCACTTCATTTCGCTCCGAGCTGAGCTCCGCAGCTGACGCGGTCTTGCCGTTCTTTTTCCTTAGTGTTTAGTCGTTTCTCCTTTACTGATTTACTGTTTAGTAGATGCACTATTGCTTCCTTAAGAGGCATTAGCTCTCTGGAAATGTGTTCTTTTCAATTGTGGCATTTTAATTAACCTGAATTTAAATAATTATAAATAAAAAAGGTATTATCCCCACCCATCATGCAATATGACGGTTACAAGATTACTCGAGAAATACAAAGGATAATCTAGCTCTTTACTGACGGGTTCACGTAGCATTACAGACGGGAAGCTTATGACAGACTATCAAGCAATGTGGGGGTCTTGATCAACGCAGTCTGCCATCTTTCGTCGCCACGCTGAAAGGATTTTCACCGGACGGAAGACATAATCTTCCGCCCAGCAGCTTCAAAGTGTTGGCCGTAGGTCCATCCTTATATTTGGGTTGCTCCATATGCAGGCTCTTTCCCTGGATCCAAACAAGGACAGGAAAGGACTCAAAACCCACCTTCAAAAATACAGGAATAGCACAATGCCTTCATACAGTTCTCATTCTCCCAACAAGGAAAGAGGATGGTGTGCTGACAAAAGACAGAAATTACTAGTCTGTCTTTAGGCTGACTATTCAATTCTCCAGTTGTCTTTGGCTCTCTAGTCCTGTGCTTGGCTCTGCAATTCTAAATGCTGATGCTGAGCCCCTGTGTACCATACTTGGTCTGCCTGTATGAATGAGTCCATAACAGTGGGCACTGAGAACAGTGACATTAAACTTAATAACAAAACATATTATAACAAGCCACCCTTGATCCCTCTTTACATTGTAGACATTTCAAAATCATTTGTGGAAATGTGAGGTGTAATACCACTATAGCTTCTGTACCGTTCATCTAATACTAGCGTAAATATTAACAATGACAAGTTACAGTACATTTGGACAAACAGTTACATTTAACATGGTGTTACTACATAGTGATTATTATATCTCATCAGTTGTATCATAGCATCAGATATTATAATTCTATATAGCATCTTAATGGATTTCACTATTCATTGGTACTCATAACATTTCTAAATTCAGTATGTTGCTATATGTACCCCACCCTTTGGTGTCAGATCCCTTGTTATAAGTTATAATAGTTGTAACATAACTCAGATGCTATTCTAGATCTACTGCTATGATTATTACTTGTTCTTAAACTAGTATTATTGCATAATTGTACATTCTTTATATCCTTCCCAACTTCACTATTGGATGTTCTATTCCCATTCAATTTACAATTTAAACATTATTGGTGGTTAATTATGCAGATCCTCATACCTTTGAGCCCCTCTTATAACATTTTCAAGTCTATTCCTAAGCTTTCTCTATTCATGCCTTGTCCAACCCAGTGGTTTGTAGATAAAGTTTTTGCTTGGTGGCTTTACAGATTCTTCTGTACAAACGTATGACTGTTTCAGGAAACTAGTCTTTTACCATTGCTGGAAATAAAAAATTTAAACAGTCCTGTTGCCATTAGAGCTCATGAGATGCGCACATGGTGACTGTCCATTTTTAGCAGAGGAACACTTCCCCCTTGGCTTGCCCTGCTTCCAGTTATTAAAACAACTTCTCAGGCCGCAAGCCGGTATCACTTTCATTAAATTAGGAATTCATCTTACCTTAGTTTTATACTCGCTAGTTTCCAGATCATGAAAAAGTCCGTGGCGAAACCGAGCTCAGCGGCTGCGAGGAAATACTAATTTCCGTGGCGATCTCCGGTTCCAGTGACAATCAAGGACAATCCACTCGGGAAATCACGCAGCACAATTCCACAACAAGAAAGCATTCCCATCAAAAGTTACGCAGTCACAAAGAACATTCTGACTTAACAAGGAAAACATACGTGCTTTAACCTTTATTTTGTATCAAGTGTGCTGACCACTGCGCCACCATGCTCTTCCTTTATAGTACCTAAAATACACAACTTCCATTCATGCACAATCAGGCACATGCTACTTATCGCAAGAACTTGTCTCCCTTCTCATTTAGTATTATTAAAAGAGCATTTTTCCTTTAAACTTGATCAGGGTTTAAAAGGAAAAATGTTTTGCATGTTTACAAGCCTTAAACAAAAGTGGAGACATTCTATTTGCGTTAAACCAATTACACAAATCGATAATTATCTTTCTTTATGTGAGAAACTGTCTCATTTTTAAATTTACACTTATCCAATTAATCCCTTCTTAAACAGTATGGCCAGTACTCACCAGAAGGTAAAAAGGCATGTTTCTCGTTGCAAGTTTTAAAACCAATTGTATTTATTCCTTTTCCAATTTTTAGTTAGAACTCTTTGCATTACAATTTCTTTTTAAACATTAGCTTATAACGTAGGTTCGTCATTTAAGCTATATTTAAAAGGCAATTTCAATAATTTCTGTGTGTTTAAACACACGGCATGATTCTTTTTAGCAGTACCATCATAGGTGGGGGTTGCCAAAACCTTTAACCTTTAAGGCAGAGTGATTACAACAGCTGCCCAGCTCACTGACTGCGTTTTAACACGTGGACAAACCGTGTGCATTGGATTTCTATTATGCCATTAAAGATTTCTACAATTTATTTTAGCGAGCGCGATCGAGCCGTTATGGATTTTATCAGCATTTTTACCATTCATCTGTAAGTAATCGACTTCCAGACCTTCTGGATGCGGGATTGAATCATTAAACAAGGTAAGTGCCGGCATGCCTGTCTACATCATACAGTATCTTAACGCGCAGCTTTTTATTGCTTTTACAAAATATTGTTTCTAATGGCTAAACGATGTAACTTATTTAAATAAGTGTTCCCCAACACGGCATTTACTTTTCAGGCAGGTTTTGGACTTCGTACGGCAGTTAAATAATCTGTGTTGTCCATGCGGGTGCCATTTCATTTTATTCAGGACAACCAGTCTCATGCTATAAGTTTAAAACTGTTGTTTCTATTTATTTTTTCCAGTTCATTCCCACATTTATACACATGCTTTGGACTTAAAATTCCAACCTGCATGGTGTAGTTAACAGACGCTACCACAAGTCATTGGCAGCTGTCTTTTCTTTTACTTGCCCTGGGCCCGCTACAAGACCACCTCTTGTCTTTTGCCGTGATTAATTATGATTATTATTAATTCGTAATATCCCCATTCCAATTAGGGCCTGGCATCTTAACTCGGTCGGGGTGTCCATGTCTGAGCACGCGACCAATCCCCAAATATATTAAATATTTCGACTGAACCCTTCATTGCCGTCATTATCAGAAGCATATTATATATATATATATTTTATAAATAATATATGGTTATTAATGTAGCCACTATCCTGCTCGCAGCGCCATTTTGTTTCCTTAAGAGGCATTAGCTCTCTGGAAATGTGTTCTTTTCAATTGCGGCGTTTTAATTAACCTGAATTTAAATAATTATAAATAAAAAAGGTATTATCCCCACCCATCATGTAATATGACGGTTACAAGATTACACAAGAAGTACAAAGGATAATCTAGCTCTTTACTGACGGGTTCACGCGGTATTACAGACGGGAAGCTTATGACAGACTATCAAGCAATGTGGGGGTCTTGATCAATGCAATCTGCCATCTTTCGTCGCCACGCTGAAAGGATTTTCACTGGATGGAAGACATAATCTTCCGCCCGGCAGCTTCAAAGTGTTGGCCGTAGGTCCATCCTTATATTCGGGTTGCTCCACGTGCAGGCTTTTTCCCTGGATCCAAACAAGGACAGAAAAGGACTCAAACCCCACCTTCAAAAATACAGGAATAGCACAATGCCTTCATACAGTTCTCATTCTCCCAACAAGGAAAGAGAATGGTGTGCTGACAAAAGACAGAAATATATTAGTCTGTCTTTAGGCTGACTATTCAATTCTCCAGTTGTCTTTGGCTCTCTAGTCCTGTGCTTGGCTCGGCAATTCTAAATGCTGATGCTGAGCCCCTGTGTACCATACTTGGTCTGCCTGTATGAATGAGTCCATAACAGTGGGCACAGAGAACAGTGACATTAAACTTAATAACAAAACATATTATAACAGCAATTTACTGAATAGTATTTTTTCCTTTAGTGTATCTACTTAGTGTTTCTTAGACATGGTGTGCGAAAGGAGAGTTGGGATCCGAGAGACTGTGTTTGTGGAGGGATGGAGAGTTAAGGTGGGTGTTGGAGTCACGTGATCATCTCCCCTGTCATTCACCTCATTTCATTCACTTTATTTCGCTCCGAGCTGAGCTCTGCAGTTGACGCGGTCTTGCCGTTCTTTTTCCTTAGTGTTTAGTCGTTTCTCCTTTACTGATTTACTGTTTAGTAGACGCGCTACTTACTGAATAGTATTTTTTCCTTTAGTGTTTCTACTTAGTGTTTCTTAGTGTTTAGTAGATGCGGTGTGCGAAAGGAGAGTTGGGATCCGAGAGACTGTGTTTGTGGAGGGATGGAGAGTTAAGGCGGGTGTTGGAGTCACGTGATCATCTCCCCTCCCATTCACCTCATTTCATTCACTTCATTTTGATCCGAGCTGAGCTCCGCAGCTGACACGGTCTTGCCATTCTTGATTTGCTTTTCACATGGCCAACTATTTGTTGCATGCTCAAGAGTAAGCTCAGCGCACAGCTTGGTCATATTACAACCGGAGGGGCGAGCTGACAACATAGTATACAAAGAGATCCTTAACAAATAATTATTGGTTTATTATTTTAAATTTTAAAGCAGTACTTCACCGCTGCGAAGCGCGGGTATTTTGCTAGTATATATATATTTGCAGCTGGAGATCCACAAAGGGAGAAAATTAATCACGTATCATAAAGTAGTTTTTATTCCTGAGTTTTCAGCCCCTACCAGGGTGCTTCATCAGAGGATAACGCTTAGACTTACAAGAATCAAAGGCAATATATAGTAAAAATTATGTAGAGGATGGGGTGTGTTGACGCCATCAGAAGAAAGGACTCACGATCACTGATCTACATGCATACTAAATCAACAGGACATACATTTAACTGGGACAATGTACAAGTAAGATTTAAGGCCAGTACCAAAAGTGCCAGAGAGCTGGCTGAATCTTGGCTATCAAATGAGAACACCATCAACAGACATTTGGACATAAATCCAGCATATGCAAACTTTTTTTTTTAATATTTTTATTTTTATTAATTTTCATTGTAATCATTCCATACAAATAGATCAATTTATAACCCAACAAAATTGAAGACAAATCAAACCCCACCCCTGAGAAGGTGAGCTTAGCCGAAGGAGAATTACTTAGGGCTTTTTAATAAGACAACAATAAACAAAAGAAAGGGAGAAATAAATATATATGTAAATAAGAGATGGAGAAGGGGATTAAATGCGGTAATAGTTATTTTGTCTTATTCTAAAATAATATTGATTAAATCCTGCCAGGTTTTGAAAAAAATTTGTACAGATCCTCTAACTGAGAATTTGATTTTTTCCAATTTCAAATAATATAAAACATCGGTTTCCCACTGACTTATCAAAGGAGAATTAGGATTCTTCCAATGTAACAAAATAAGTCTGCGTGCCAAAAGTGTAGTGAATGCAATCACCGTTTGCTTGTCCTTCTCCAATTCAAGTCCATCAGGAAGAACACCGAACACAGCTGTTAATGGGTTAGGAGGGATTGTGATACCAAGGCTGTCTGAAAGGCACTTAAAAATTTTGGTCCAAAATGATGTTAGTTGGGTGCAGGCCCAGAACATGTGACCCAGTGAGGCAGGAGCTTGGTTGCAGTGTTCGCAGGTTGGATCTGGATTTTGGACAGTTTTAAGCGAGACAGATGAGCTCGATATATAATTTTTAGTTGAATAATTCTATGCTTTGCGCATATGGAACTCGAATGAATTCTCTGCTTTGCTACCTTCCACTCCTTTTCTGATATATTGATTAAGAGATCTTCTTCCCAATGTCCTCTTGGATCTTTGAAAGGTAGGGACTCTAATAAGATTTTATATAATGCGGAAATGGTGTTTAATTCCTCGAAATTGAGCAGTATTTTTTCCAGCATTGTGGAGGGTGTGAGGTGGGGGAAATCGGGTAATTTCTGTTTAACAAAATTTCTAATTTGAAGATATTGAAAGAAATGTGTAGCTGGGAGGTTGAATTTTGAACGTAATTGTTCAAAAGATGTAAATATGTTGTCTATATAAAGATCTCTGAGCATTTTAATCCCAAAAGTTTTCCAGGTATTAAAAACTGGATATACTTGCAAAGGTTGAAAGAGGTGGTTCTCTTGCAGCGGTGCCACCGATAAAAGATTTTCCATCTTATAATGCTTTCTAATTTGGTTCCATATTCTGAGTGAGTAAAGCACAATTGGGTTATTAGTATATTTGCGATGACTTACATTTATTGGAGAGCAGAGCAGGGAGTATAAAGAAGTACTACAGGATTTTACTTCTATTGCGGACCAAGCCTGTGTATGTTCATTTATTTGTGTCCAGGTTTTTATGGCTTGTATGTTTGCTGCCTAGTAATAAAACTGAAAATTAGGTAAAGCCATGCCACCCTCCGCCTGAGGTCTTTGTAGGGTCGCTCTTCGGATACGTGGGTGTTTTGAGTTCCAAATGAATGAGGTTATTGTTGAATCTGTTTAAAAAACAATTTATTGATATATATTGGAATGTTTTGAAATAAAAAGAGAAGTTTAGGAAGGATATTCATCTTAACAATGTTAATTCTTCCGGCTAGAGTGAGATGAAGGGTTGACCATCTATGCAAGTCTTGCTTAATTTTTTCCATACAGATGGCAAAATTTTGTTGATAAAGAACTTTATGTTTACTTGTGATATTTAAACTGATCTGCTATGGTAAAAGGTAGAGTCTCTAATCTAATATTATATGCTTGTGAATTCACTGGAAAGAGTATACTTTTATTCAGATTATTTCTAAGACCAGATATCTTTTGAAATTCTGTTAGTGCTGTTAAAACAGCAGGGACAGTGTTTTCTGGGTCTGATATATATAAGACCATATAAAATAGAGAAATTTTCTGTTCCAGTCCTTCTCTGATAATCCCCTTTATCTGATAAGAATCTGATAAGAATTTCGGCAGTGAACCGCCAGTGGTTCAATAGCGATTGCAAACAACAGTGGCGACAAGGGACATCCTTGTCTGGTAACACGTTCTAGTTTAAAGTAGTCTGAGCAAATGTTATTAATACAAACTGAAGCTTCTGGACTGGTAGTTTGATCCATGCACAAATATTTGGGCCAAACCCAAATTTCTCCAATGCAGTGAAAAGGTAGTTTCATTCAATCATATCAAATGCTTTTTCTGCGTCTAATGATAGTAATATCTCTGGGTTGTTTGATTTTGCTGGTGAATATATAACATTAAACAAGCGTCGGAGATTGGAAGATAGGTGTCGGGCTTTAATAAATCCAGTTTGATCCTGTGATATTACCGAGGGCAGCACTTTCTCCATCCTTCTAGCTAGAATTTTTGAGAGTATCTTAACAACATTATTCAGGAGTGAAATTGGTCTGTATGATGCATATTGTAACAAGTCCTGATTTTGTTTAGGAAAGACGGTGATTAATGCTTGTCGAAATGTTTGAGGTAGTATTTGGTTGTCTCTAGCTTCTGTAAATGTTGCCAATAAGAGGGGAGCTAGCTGAGTGGAGAATTTCTTATAAAATTCTACAGGGCAACCATAAGGGCCTGCTGATTTCTTGCTTTGTAGTGACTTTATAGCATCTAGTAATTCTGTTAGCGTTAGAGGTTTATCCAGTTCCTCAGCACTTAAAGCATCTATTTGTAGTATCTGTGATGTATCCAGAAATGCATTAGCATATGCAAACTTAAGAAGAACATGTTCATAATAAATAAAAATCTTTACAACCAATAATCCCCCCTGTTCACACTGACTTAGCCCCCCCACCTCACCTCACCGCACCCCCTCCTCTACGTAATTTTTGCTATGTATTGCCTTTGATTCTTGTAAGTCTAAGCATTATCCTCTGATGAAGGCTCTTGGTAGGGGCTGAAAGCTCAGGAATAAAAACTACTTTTTGATACGTGATTCATTGTCTCCCTTTGTGGATCTCCAGCTGCAAATATGTAAACCGTATCACAGACCTTCACTTCCATATATATATATATCTGTTTATATACATTAGGAAAGCATTTTCATCTGCAGGGGAAATCTGACTAGCTTGCTCTTAATGGTGTAAAACCTGTGAAAGCCCTAATATTCTACTTGTATAATTTTTATTACAGATTATACATTCGAACTTGTATTTTTTGCTTTTGTAAAATAAAGTCAATAACAGATACCCACTATTTTCTAGCCAGTAAAACTATGGCCATACTCTTAATAGGAAAACAGAAAGCAGAGTGGTTTGCTCTTACTCATACATTAAAATAGATTTTTTTGCTTAAGCCACCAGCTTGCATTCAGTTTTGGCATATTTAGTCATTCATCAAAAGTGAAAAAAAGTGTTGCACTGTGTTTAGATGGAGCATGCTTATCTGATCCATCATGATAATATCCGTGTTCGTAATAAGGCATTGGCACTTATAAAGGCTACAGAACATTTTTAAGCGCACACATTCTCTTTGGAAAAAAAAAGAATTGTTTTTGGGAAATTCAGCAAACTGATGGAAAGAAACGAGCATTTTATACGCTGCCTTTTCAATTTATTTTTGTTGTTTTCTTATGGTGTTCAGGTGCAACCCAATAATAAAACAAGGTACCCCTTTTTACACTGGGAGATATGGTTCCAGTAGGACAAAATAAACAATTAATTAAACAATAAAATACAATTCTAAAAGTAAAATAAAAATACAATTAGATTTGTTAACAATGTGAACAAATGGCATTGAATTAGTTTGCCTACCTTGCCATATATTGGTGAATGACCAATTTACATTTATTTAAATAAATGACTTGTCTAATAATAAACAATATATTATTATCCTAAATGTTTTTGGAGGTTTGTTAAATAATTACTATTCAAGAAAACAAGCAGCAAATATGACTTTTTCTTTATTTCAAGCATACTGTTTACCAAAACAAAAAAAGCAAAAAAACAGCTGGTTTATACATTTCCTGAGAACCTTTCAATTGTGTATGCAACTATGACCAACGTTTTGCTTTATTAATGATCTATATTAAGAAATACATTGGCAATATACCGATTTGAGAATCCATACAGATACTGTTCATATATCCCCATGTCCACTCATCCATCTATGTTCTCTACCTGCTAATTCAGTTGAGGGTTGCAGGACCCAACATATGTCTTGTCAGCATAAGTCAAAAAACAGGAAGCCATGCCTCCAATGTAGGGCACAGCATTCTTATTCTTATTAATTTGTACAGAATGATCATTTTCATTTTACTGTCATCACTGTTACTTTGACTGAAAACTCTTTTTATATTATTAATAAATATCTCTTCTTTCATGAATATTGAGTGTGTGATCAGTTTAAAAAATGCACTAAAAAAACTGAATATACTCAAGTTATACTGAATAAATACTACCCTGTTTGTACTGACTCGTACTGTTTCAACATGTTGTTTGTCAGGCATTTTATTATGCAAACAACAATCAGCTTGTACATAAATAGCACTAACCAATCCATCTTACTTTTCTCAAAAAGTGAGCATGAGAACTGTATGTAAGGAGTGACTGATGCCTTAGCTGGTGTTCTTTTTTATTTCACTAAGTTTTGTATAATCCTGTTATGGATTAATGGATGAATGCATAACCGATATTAAAGAATAATAAAATACAAATAAAAATTTACAAAGAATAGAAGCAGCATGTGAATAAACGAGTATCCACTAATATACTTAGAATGATTGGCTAAACAAAATGTAATGCAACTGTGAAATAAACTTCACATTGACTTTGTCCATTTTAACTTTTACTTGTCTTTTTATTTTAACTTGACATAATTAAAAGACATATACACAAATCTGTACATAATTTTAAAAACTGCAAATGAGGCTCATACATAAAGGGTACTTTCAATCAAGCACAAATTTCTAGAGTTTTAAAATTTTGAAACTGAAGCAGAAATTTTGAAATATCACCTGTATTAGATTTCTAATATAACATCAGCATAAACATCTTTAAATATTTGCTATAAAAATTTAAAATGTTAAGTTAATACTCTGTAGTTAATGGAAATAATAAATTGTATTCTGAATATTATGGTTTTATTTTAAGAAAAATAAAAAGATGTAATAATAAAAGGAAAAGGTTATTACTTAATGATTTTCAGGAAATAACTTAATCAGAGATGATTCAGGATCACATATCCTAAGGGTCACAATAAGTTTAAGTGATTTCTGAAACCAAGAATAAAACAAAGCGTAGATAATGGGATTAATGCCAGAGTTAAAAAATACAAGCCACGTAAAACCATTGAATATTATAAGAGGGGTGGAAAAACTTGTGTATGCGTCAATGATGATGCATAAATAATATGGAATCCAACAAAGAAGGAAAACAGCCATTACAATTCCTAATGTTTTTGCTGCTTTCCTCTCTGACTTTTTAGACATGTTACACTGATTTCTTTGATTTGTTATCATTTGTTGAGTCATTGAGTTAATGATTCTCAAATGTCTTTTTGCAACTAAAAAAATCTTTGTGTAGAGACTAACCATCACAGAACAGGGAAGAATGAATGTAGTAATAAGATCCACTAATCCCCAGGTGTCTGTATACAGCACATCACATTCTCCTAAACAAACATTTACATTTTCGTATGTAAAAGTAATTCCTTTGAAATAAATTAATGCCCAGGTGTACAATAAGGATATTGCCCAACTAGTTGCAATAAAAACCTGTATTACAGGAACTGTTATTTTAGAAGAATACAGCAAAGGATCACACACAGCAATATAGCGATCGATAGCAATGAATACTAAGTTACTAATAGAAACTGAAGTAAGTAAGAAACTGACAAAAGAGTGAATAAAACACAAAGTGTCTCCAAAATACCAACAGTTTTCAATGATTTTTATAAGTTTGAATGGCATAGAAAACATTCCCACCATAAAATCAGCCACTGCAAGTGAGAGAACAAGCAGGTTGCTTGGTGTGTGAAGCTGCCGAAAATGAGAAAAAGAAATAATTACCACCAGGTTTCCAAAGATGGTAAGTAAAACTGCAGACACTGAGCAGGCATAAAGAGTGACAGAGACTTCAGGTGCTCGCATTTCCTTGAAGCACGACTTATTGTCAAAAGGATAACAATACTGCATTTTCCTGAAGAATTATTTCTGTTTAATTTAATGCGTTTATATTAGTAATTCAACAGCCGTTAGTAATGTGAAACCTTCCCTCATGCCCTTCTCTTGCTAAGGCAGCTATTAATGCTTTATAGAACTGAGGCAAACGTTAGACACTCCTATTTCCCTAGAGATTTAACTTTGTTAATTTCTTATGTCTGACATTTCCATATAATAAACAAAGTTGTTTTACCCATGAAGATTTGTATAAACAATATTATGTTAGCATGCAGTAATACTTCAAATTCATAAACAAACTGTGTGTTTTTATATATGAAATGTCTACATCATATTTTCTATGACTAAAACATAAGCTGCAGATGTCCCTGTGCAAAGAAGACTTGTTCACTGCATAGGCACTTTATCTGTGGTTTTTATTATTTTGAAGCCATTCCTAATGGGTCCAGCACAAAGCTTTGTCAATCCATACTAGGTATAATGCAAAATGTGGCCATAACAGTTCACAGCAGCTCTTCAATAAAGAATAATAACATGTGAAAATGCAATAAAAAGTGAATGTCCACCAGATGGCACATTAAACCTTATTAATCTTAAATTAATCTTTTTAACAAAGATGTCTGTGAAACAAAGAGATACATCAAAATAGCATAGAATAAATATTTAGAGCATCATTTTGCACAGGTACATTTTGTCAATAAAAGCAAGCAGCCTGTTTGTAAGGTGGAAATAATTATTATTTTCCATCCAATGTTTACAGCTCGATTATATTTTAACATTTACCGTGGGGGTAAAATATTTCACCTTTACATTTAAATTACTACTAGCCACAAAAGCATATTGAAGTTTAACTAATAATAATAAATTAGTTTCATCTGTTAAGTTCAGATACTGTAAGTCAACCAGTGACTGATTATTAAAATAAACAACTCATTAAAAATATTTTAATATGGTGGGATTCATTGTACAATCAGCAGTCACATTTGAATGGTGGACCCCTTATCCAAGTCATTGTTGGTATAAGCAGTGTTCATTTGAAAGACATTTTAAAATAAAGCCACATATACCAAGAGAGTTTGTCTACATATATTTAATTAATTTCATTGTCTATATTTATTTGCATATTACATTTACAGTGTATGAAGGTGGTTCACAAAATGTGACGTGCAATATTTTAAATGTTTAACGTTTAGAAGACTTTTACATAAGTGGAAAAATATCAAACCATATACACTACTGGTCAAAGGTTTTAGAACACCACAGTTTTTCCAGTTTAGCTTCAAATTTAATCAGTTGAAATGCAGTGGATGACCTAAAATGGTGAAAAGGTAAGCAATAAACTGCCAGAGGATTAAATTTAAAGTTTAGGTTAGCAAAAACTGAAAAAAAGGAAATTTCAGAATTTTACAAATGGGCATTCTTCAGGAAACAAATAACAGGTTACAATCTACAGATTTTCCTCAGCAATTAAAGTAAAGTAAGCCTTGCAAGTTGAAACAAACAATTTACACAGGTGTCCCAAATTCTGTTGATTACTTAAAAACCCTCTGTCTGTCTTAAAGAGGAGTTGGAACAGACTGTGTTACTACATCTTCTGAAGTACTATGTGGACAATATTACACTGTAGAAAGTTGTGAACTCCAGTGATAATGGCATGAAAATGGCAATTCAAAATCTTCGGTTCATCGCGCAGGCAGTTTGAAAGCTGATGAGTTGGTGAAAGAAAGGTTATTCAGTTTGTGACACCAACTCTCAAACATATAAGAGGAAGTGTGATGGTCTGGGGTTCTTTTGCTGGAGGCAGAGCTGGTGACTTGCACAGTGTCTGGCATTCTGAATCAAAAGGGTTACCACAGTTTGGCTGTTATATTAGCAAAAGGTGGCTTCTTTAATAAAATTTTGTACACTTAATGATTCCTTGACTTATTGTTTTTAATATCCATTGTTTATTTGTTCTATGCCTTGATTTAATGAAGCATTAAACATTAAACTGTGAATTTTCATAAAAAGTGAAAAAATGAGGTGTTCTAAAACCTTTGACCAGTAATATACTTTCACAGATTATTTTTTAAAAATATGCACATTTGTTGTTAATGTTTTCATGTCAACTAATATGTTCATTACATACTGAAACTATATCACCGTAAACTGTTTTCTTATTTATTACATGAGTTCTTCAATGACTAATTATACTTTTATAGTCAAGAAAATATTTTTTGTTTGTGCTGACGCATAGCAAAGTTTTCAATTTTTTTTTTTGGATTAGTCACATGAAAAATCACTTTAAATTATTAAATGCTTAAAATACTTTTCTGGAGTTTTGGAAAATTACTTTTACTGGTAGTCATTTCAAATGAGGTAAAAAGATGTTTATTATTTTTTTTCACATGCTATTGTTATTATTGATGCATTGTTAACAGTGTACTGATGTAAAAATGTTAACCATGCTAACTCAAATTATTCGTCCATCCATCCATCCATTATGTATCCAACCCACTATATCCTAACTACAGGGTCACAGGGTCTGCTGGAGCCAATCCCAGCCAACACAGGGCAGGAAACAAACCCCAGGCAGGGCGCCAGCCCACTGCAGGGCACACACTAGGGACAATTTAGAGTCGCCAATGCACCTAACCTGCATGTCTTTGGACTGTGGGAAGAAACCGGAGTGCCCAGAGGAAACCCACGAAGACACGGGAGAACATGCAAACTCCACGCAGGGAGGACCCGGGGAGCAAACTGCGAGGCAGCAGCGCTACCCACTGTGCCACCGTGCCGCCCCTCAAATTATTCATTCAAATGTAAATATTATACAGTGTGCCTTAACTATAATGCAATCTTCTAAAGTTCTCTGTATTTTTGCAGGTCTGTTTTTCCATCTATACAGTACTTTCATTATAATTTAAAGCAAACAAAACAACATATTCATTAAAAATCTAATACATTGGAATTAATCCGTTCACGGCATGTATAATCGATAGAACTGTCTCCCTCACAACCCTGAGAACCTGGTATATTTATATACTGAAATAAAAGCTGCACATTGTCTCTTTTTATTTGCAAGAGTTTCTCAGAGTATTATCGTTTTCAAGAATATTCAATTACTGCTCTTTTTGTGTTAAGTGGCAAATCTAAATTGGCATAATATGTTAAATGAGGAAGTGTTTGTGTGTGTTTGAAGGTTCACTGCAATGGATTTGTGTCTCCACCTAGGATTTATTCCTGTTTTGCACCTTATGTTGCTGTCATAGGTTCTGTTTTACCACAACATGGCATATAAGAAAAATGAAAAATGCAGAACTAATGAATGAATAAAACAGACGTTTTAAAGGGTATATTTGAAATATAAAAATTATAAATTATAAATAAACAGTAATGAGCACTTTTTCAACAATTTCTAATTTACTGTGAATTAGCTCTTGAAGATAACATTAACAGTAAAATGTACTTTTGGAAATGTATTTTGGTGGTTGTTAATACCAAGGTAACACAAAGGCAAATGTATATACCAGTAAAAAATTAAGATTTTCATTTTTTTATCAAGTCGATTCTAACACCTTCTGTAGTGGACTGGTGCTCTGGTAACACTTTAGGTACTGCAAACATGCATCTGTTCCTTGTTTACTCTTACATAACAAGACCTTAACATACACTTCTTTGGGTCTTCATAACACTTATACAACATCAGTAGATCAGTTATTCACCTCTGTGCAGTGTGGCATATTGACATAATGGAAAAATTACTTGCTAATATGAAGGATTCACAGGTGTTATACTAAATATGTAATATAAAAAGTACCTCCATTAAGCCACCCCAGACCACTCCAAAGTGAAGTTTTGTTGGAAGGTCACATTGCATGAGATGAATAAACACATTACTGATGCTTTGTAAATGTTATGAAGACCCAAAGAAGTGTATGTTAAGGTCTTGTTACATAACAGTAAATGAGTAGTAGATACATTTTTGCAGTACCTAAACTCTTTACAAGGAAAGCTTTTTAGTTGATGTTGAAAGAAATGCATTGGCTTCCTAAAATCCAGCACTGGAAGACGCAGGTTTGGCAAAGTAAGCTAATAATTCATTAAAATGCTTCTTTAAATTTAACTTATTGCAACACAATAAATACTATCCATTCCGATGGATAGAAAAATAGATTAACGATAGAAACTGATATATTAATTGTGACTTCTTTCATCGCCCTGAGGTGGGCTGGCGCCCTGCCCGGGGTTTGTTTCCTGCCTTGCGCCCTGTGTTGACTATGGATTGGCTCCAGCAGACACCCGTGACCCTGTAGTTAGGATATAGCAGGTTGGATAATGGATGGATGGATGGACTTCTTTCATGAAGATAAATTATTTCTTTGGATTTTAATGGTTTCCAAATAACATCAACACTGGATATTTCACCATCCTTAATTAATTCAGGACAATGTTTATGCTTAAAACATTTGAATTGTTCCTTGTAATGTGAATTAAATTTTTACCCAATCTGCTATGGCAGGAAGGTGAGGAGTCTTCTAGTTATACAATACAAGGTAGTGTGCTAACTATCATTACACTTAGAAATTCTACATTTCTTCCACTGTACCACTTCTCTGACTATGTAGTAATCTGTATGTTCATGTCACATTATTTTGCAGAGTCACATTATTTGAATTTATTGTATTGTTTAACTTGTTGTCTACATCCTGTTTTCTACACGACATTATTTTGCAATGTCGCCTAATGTACTGTCAAGTCCAAGAACTGTCAGTTATCTGTGAGCTATTTACTGTATGCAATATTTTAGTTTATGTGGTGTACACTTTATTTTTATTACTAAAACTCTGAACTGTCATTCTATTGTTTAATTCCTAAGCTGCTACAGTGATTACAAGTCCCCTTTTAACAACACTGGTCACTTTATTCTACTGCCCTATTGTACCTCATTTCTGCTACTAGTTTTGTATATTGTTAGCTATTGCACTGTATTTTGTACTACTCCAGTTTCCTCCCACAGTCCAAAGACATGCAGGTTAGGTGCATTGGCGATTCTAAATTGTCCCTAGTGAGTGCTTGGTTTGTGGGTGTGTGTGTGTGTGTGTGTGTGCCCCGCGGTGGTAGCCGGTGGTGCAAGGTAGCCCCTCAAATAAGAATTTCATTATACTTGTACACTGTTCTCTATACTGTAGATATGACAATAAAGTTTGTTTGATTGTAGCATATGTTATCACAAAAGATTGTTCATTATTCATTAATCTCATGAGTTATTGCATTGCGTAGAGCTATTAGAGGATTAGAGGCTACTGTGATTCACAGACAGTCTAATAAGTAAGAGAAATAAGTTCTTTCTTTTTCTTTTTCATTGTATGAGCAGGGACCATTCCCAAAACGTGCAGCTGACTCTCCACAGGTCCAGTTGCCTGCCGTCCCATAGCTATGGACAGGCTCCCTCACCGGACCGAGACTCAGGTTCCCAACGGCCATGGCGCTCATGATAGAGCTCTCCTTCCAAGCTTCCTCTGCCCCCACTTCCGACTGCCCCCCGAGTGTCGGCCACAGACTCCTCTCCAGGGGCTCTCCTCCCAGCTGCCTGCCTTCTGTCCTGCAAGCCTGCTCTGTTTCGCTCGCTTGTGTCTGCACTGGTTCTTTTCACTTCCTGCCTTCTTCTCTTAGTAACCTCCATCCTGCCTTTTCTTTTCGATCCTTCCCCTCCTGACACACAAGCTTTCCCTTTTAAAATGGAGACGTGGCACAGCTGTGTCGATTAGCAGCTCCCGGTGCCAATTAGGGTCACGGACGATCCTACACTTGTGCACTTAGTGTAGGGCTAGACAGTATGAATGGCTGTTGAGTAGTCTTATGATATGAGGGTAGAGACTGTCCCTTAATCTGGTAGTGGAAGTGCTAATTGTCCTGTACCATTTGCTATAATGGATGAGGGAGTAAAGCAACTGTAAAGGATGGCTGAGGCCTTTAATAATGCTGTATACCTTTCTAAAACACAAGTGTTATATATGTACCAAACAGAAGGCAGCTATGCACCAGTAATATTCTCTACTGATACACTGTAATGTTTATGGTCCTAAGGTGAACAGAGTGTGGGCTCTAGTGAGTATCTATAGAAGTAGGTGAACATAATAGGAAATATCAGGGCTTTCCTCTGATGTCTTAGGAAGTAAAAGCATCAGTGGCTGTTTTTGATGACATCTGAAATATGTTATTAATTTAGGTTGTCAGAGATGGCGAGTCCAACAATTTTATCTAGAGATTGTGATTTACCTCCTTCTTTTCTGTTTTACTGTTTTGCATGATAAGTATACAATACTATATGTAAAATGTTTCTGCAAGAAGATATGAATTTCTCCTTGGTTATACATAAATTACGTTCTATCTATCTATCTATCTATCTATCTATCTATCTATCTATCTATCTATCTATCTATCTATCTATCTATCTATCTATCTATCTATCTATCGACATTTCTTACAAGAGTTCCTAATCAGACTTTCTGTATATTTAAACAATGCTGCCACTTACTGGAATTATCTTGTTGGTACACTATCTTCTTTAATTAACAGCCTTTTCTTTTGTCAATTTTCATATTTTCACACATATGCTGTAGTGTGGACAACTTTTTTTAAATAAGACTGACCTTTAATAAGGAGCTCGAACAGTATATTGCATAATCGGTGTCCTGCTATACATTTTTGTTTTTATCAGCAACACTATCTGCACACCTACTGGTTATTATTTTCACACTTTCTGTATACTTATGTGTTCAGACATTTGAAATGCTGATTAAATGAAATATATCAGTAGAATGAAATCTCTATGTGTCTATGCATATTATTAACATGATAATCCTTATCTAGCACATTCATATACAACTTGCTTATAGGGATTCATAACATTTTATAAAATATATCATCAATATACAGTATATATATATATATATATATATATATATATATATATATATATATATTGGCAAAGGTGCTATATAGGCATCAACCCGACACAGACTGACAACGGAGTCACGTGTAAAATAAACAAAAAGAACTGTTATTCTTCTTCAGCAGTGGGGCATGTCTTCCCTGTGTCCCACAGGCCCAACACAGTCCCATAACAACACACAAAGTAAATCACCCCAAACCACACTCTTCTTCCTCCACTACTCCTCCCAGGCAGCTTCGTCGTCCTCCTCCCCCTGGCTCTGGTGCCTAGAGTAGTGGCTGCAGGCTCCTTTTATAGCACCCCTGGAAGTGCTCCAGGTGCTCGTTGACCTACTTCAGGCTGCACTTCCGGGTGTGGCTGCAGTCCAGCCCACATGGGCTCATTAAGCCATGCAGCTACCCCTGGCGGTGGCCATGGAGCCCAACAGGGATGAGCTCCAGTGTTCGACCATTGCGGCCCGATGCAACCCATGGGGGCTGCCACCAAGTGTTCCGGGGAATGTAGGGAGTAGCCCATGGGTGTTCCTCCGGATCCAGTGTCAAAGGGGCGTCCTGGCCAGGTATGGGACCTGGCTGCCCCACCATTATATATTTGTGTATATATATATATATATATATATATATATATATATATATATATATATATATATATATATATATATATATATGTAATATATATATATATATATATATATATATATATATATATATATATAGTATGTATGTGTGTATATATATATATATATATATATATATACATATATATATATATAGAATGGTTGAAGATAGTTTACTGTCAAATAATGCAAAGAGTACGCGACACGTGTTTCGCCCTAATTCTGGGCTCATCAGGCGTACACACTCACTGCACCCCCCTCTCAGAGAGTCGAACCTTGGACGTCAGTGCTGGAGGCGAAGCCTCTAACATTGCGCCACAGCGTGTGGACCGTGGCGGATGTTAGCCGACTTGCTGACCAACCACAAGCATTACCTGGTAGGTAACCACCCATACTATCAGATTGTGATTCAGACTACGAATGTCATGAATGTAATTACACCGATCTACATGCTGTCAAATGAACGAACCACACGCTGTGGCGCAACGTTTGAGGCTTTGCCTCTGGCACTGACGTTCGAGGTTCAATTCCCCAAGAGGGGGGTGCAGTGAGTGTGTACGCCTGATGAGCCCAGAATTAGGTCGAAACACGTGTCACGTAATCTTTGCATTATTTGACAGTAAACTATTTTCAACCATTCTATGAACTGCTTCTCGCAGCTGAAAGAGGGCACCGTGGTGGATGTTAGCCAACTTGCTGACCAACCACAAGCGTTACCTGGTAGGTAACCAGGTAACCACCCATACAATCAGATTGTGATTCAGACAACGAATGCCATATATATATATATATATATATATATATACAGTATATTCATCTGCTGAATTGTTTTAAACAACCAGGTCATCTGATCTGCATAGTGTAGGGTGAAATGAGGAAACAAATTGTATTAATTTTACCATGGCATGAAATTTGACCACATAAGCATTAATTATTTGAAAGCAAACATACAAGGTGAAAAAAATGTATGTAGTATGAAAATATCAAGTTTGCAGAACATCAATGCAAGCAAACATAAAATTCTTTGCAGTACTGAAGACATTTTTCTTAACGGCAGACGTAAACATAAATGAATGGTTGGATGGTGGCTGATCCCATCGTGTTTTACAGATATCAGAATTATGCTGCTAATGTTGTAAGAGCTCTGTCAGAGCCTACTGAAAATTAAAAGGTTGCATATTCTGGATTTTCACTACATAAATACAAATTCTTAATCAGGACAACAGCTTTTTTTTAAGATATGAAGTAATTGCTTTCTGTAAACTTAGACCCATTATTTTGCAGAAATATTTTCATTGTTAATATATTAAAGAGTTTTGCGTTTTTAACCAACTGATGGCAACATTTGGAAAACTAAGCTTCTTTTATTAAATAAAATATGTCATTCTTTGCTCAGTTTTTATACTGTGTTCCTGATACAGATGTGAGCAACACTGGAGCATCACAAGGAACAGCCCTGTCTCCTTTTCTGTTCACTCTGTACACCACAGACTATAAATATAACACCAGGTTATGTCACTTGTAGAAATTCTCAGATGATTCTGTACTTATGGGGTTTATTGATAAAGCAGATGAGACATTATATTATATATATGCAGATATACGTATATATATATATATAGAGAGAGAGAGAGAGACATGAGAGTATAGGAGTCAGGTGGAAAACTTTGTTTCTTGGCGCAAAGAGAATTGTCTGCACCTTAACATCAGCAAAACCAAGAAAATGATTATTGACTTTTGCCACACCAAAGAAACTCCATGTCAGGTCACTATTCAAGGAGTGGATGTAGAGGTGGTTCACTCCTATAAGAACTTGAGGGTCCACATTGATGACAGGTTGAGCTGGTCTCTGGACACAGAAGAACTATGTAAGAAAAGGCAGAACAGGCTCTTCTATCTTAGGTGATTGCATTACTTTTATGTGGTGTGATATATGGCCGGCCGTTCATCCCGGCCAGTACCCCTAGGCCGCCAGGTGGAGCTCTTCCTGCAGAATGGAGGTGCTCCAAAGGCCAGCAGGGAATCCTGGACAATGGAGTTTTTATCCACAGCCCTGCTGGATATCATGGGGGCCAACAGAGGATGCTGCAGGGAGGCCCAGAGACTCATACATGCACTATAACCTGGAAGTACGTCTTGGTCACAGCGACAGGAGGAATAACGTGCTTCTGTGATGAAGAAAAAGAGTTTTTATCTGACCCGGAAGTGTTCCTAGTCAAATGGACAGAGAGAGCGAAACACTTCCAGGTCAAAGGATTGTGGGAAATCCCAGACGTTGAGCTGAGCTGGGTGGAAGGGTGGCAACGCATCTGGGAGAGTGGAGGATTGATTAGTATATTGTTTAATTATTAGTTATTGTGTTTATGAGTATTGTGGAGAGGAGGGTGCTTTGTGCACGTATTTATTATAATAAAGTCAATTATTGGACTTTTACCTGGTGTCTGGCGTTTGATCTGAGGGTTCAAGTGAGTGATAGCGCCCCCTATCTGTTACAGTGGGAAGTGACATGCTTCACAGCTTCTACAACTGATGGCCAGTGCAATTTGCTGCACTGTGCTGTGCTGGTCTGGTAATATGACTTGAGTGAAACAACAAGCTAATTAAAAGGGCAGGCTCAGTTATGGGGCACACTCTGGACCCCCTGAAGGTAGTAGTGAAAGAGAGAAAATCAAAACAAAACAGAGTGCCATTAACAACAATGCTGCACATCCTCTCTCTGACATACTAACACTGAGGACTTTCAGCCAACAAATCATTCAATAGAATGGTGTCAAGAAACTCTAGAGGGGCTCCTTTGTACCAACAGCAATATGCCTACATAATGCCTCACCGTCACTGTGACAGCTAAGTCAGAACTTTTCTTTCTTTTTAATTTTTTGCTTTAAAGTTATTCTGGTGTGTATGTGTTTGTGTTCAGACCAAAGTGTGTATGTATATTTATTTATGTTTCTACTTATTTACTTGCCTATTTTATTACAGGTATGTATTTGTTTAAAGAGCTTCTGTAAAAAGCCAAATTTCCACTTGAAGACAAATAAAGTTCTATCTATCTATCTATCTATCTATCTATCTATCTATCTATCTATCTATCTATCTATCTATCTATCTATCTATCTATCTATCTATCTATCTATCTATCTATCTATCTATCTATCATACATACATACATACATACATACATACATACATACATACATACATACATACATACATACATATAGCACATCTCCGGTAACAGCCCTAATTATAACTAAATGACTGAACACAGCCTAGAAATAAGTACATTAGTTAAAGTTTCAAAAATAGTTTAACTGAAAGCTAAAAAATAGGCCTTCTTTGTGTCCATCTAATATGGGGATATTCTGTTGACCTTTCTCTTTCAATGCAGTGTATGCTACCATGATACTCTCGTTAAATTTCTAGTTAAATTGCCCGATTTGCACCTTGGGACAGATAAAGTTCTATCTGTAATTATACACAGAAAGTGATCGAGCGACAGAGATTACTTTACAGTTATCCAAACCATATTAATGCTTAGCTAAATACAATTTTATTGAAGATATTAGTAAAAGAGAAACACAATCCTTGAAGGCATATGTACAGAGGCGATCCAAGCAGCGCACAGTTTGTAAGTTAGTTCCACTTTTAGCAGTCCTGGGGTCTTTAACTCCCACTGGTGTGCTAGTGCCTACATGTCTGTTGTGATTAATGCTACCTGGAGATTAGATATTAAAAATAATGTTGCTTGTTAAATGCTGTCACCTGGGTCCAGTGGACATTTTTGGTTGTGTTAAATGTTACTTGGAGATGAGCTAATTAAAAATACTCTTGTGACTTTACAAAGCATTGTACCTTTCAAAGTGTGCCTTTAAAAGTATTATACCTTTATATGAAACTGAAATAGCATTTATTGATGTTGCAGGAAATTATTTCTTTAACAGGTTAAATACTTGTAGGAGAATCATATGAAACTTTTACTCTTTTTTAAATTTCCCTCATTTCTTGTCAAGGCAATTATTTTCTTTTGCTATTTACCTTCATAGCATTTACATGATTTTAAAACAGTACTTAAAATCTGAATTTCATATGATTACAAATCTAAAAACAATGTTTACATTATCATCCCATCACTAAGGAAAGCAGTAAAAGTGTTACTCTAACAGATTTTATTATGTAGCTGAGATTGCATATCAAGTGTAATACCTCATTAATTTGTAATACTGTCAAGGAAAAGAATCATCTTATTTTTCAGTCTATTTTGTTTTATAAATTGACTTTAGCTGAATTTTACTTCTCTATTTTGCCTATGCAAACATATTAAGGCTGGTAAATTTGTTTAGAAAGGGGCTTGAAATTTTATAATATTTATCATATGTATTGTTCTCATCTCTATATGTATAAAATCCAACATCTGTCGGTCTGTCTGTATGTCTGTCCACTTTTCACAAGAGAACTACTTAACAAATTTATATCTTTTTTTTTCATTAATTTGCTTGAACATTCCGGTTAATTTTGTGACTTCTCTCATTGCACTATGTATCATAGTTTGCTTGTAACGATTTTTTTTGTGTGAATCCGAGAGACATGCAATGGGCCGAGGGGAGGTGGGTGGCTTATCTCCTCACTCACGCACCAGCCTCAGAGCGCATACCTTACCTCCACTTAACTAGCGAACAAGAGAAGTACTTAACAGATTTAGGTCGGGTTTTTTTCTATAATTTGGTTGAACATTCCAGTTGATTTTGCGACTTCTCTCATCGCTCTAAGAATCATAGTTCGCTTGCAGGAGCGGTATATTCTCGCTAATCCGAGACAGAGGCTGCGGGCCAAGGGGAGGAGGAAGCGTGATGTCAGGAGTAGGGAGCCAGGTGGGGCCCTCTTCACTGTCCTGTTTCACTACTATGTGGGCGGAGCCACAAGGGATGGTTAGTTACTAATAAAGTGAAAAAATCGAGTGTAATTAAAGGCAGTGTATATAACCTGCCAACTGCCAGTGAGTGTTTATTATGTTTTATGCAAAACTATTATTAATATGTTTTAAAGTACATTGAACTTTATATTACAAAGCAGAGAGCACCTTACAAAATGACTCTGTTTCATGAATTAACCAAGTTTAAGTGAAATACAAGAATGCCATTGATATATTATCTTAGAAATCTTATGAATAAAATATGAAGCAACAAACTTAAAAATGCAGCACTGAATAAACAGTTTCTGTAAATTCAAATGAACATTTCTACAGTCTACTGTTCTAGAAACAAGTTAATTACTGAGGATGCTGATTAAAATACTTTAAAAGCTGCAAGAAGTTTCAAGGATATCTGAAAACAGGGGTAAAATAAAGCATAAATTAATTTATTCATGCCTAAATTTATTTTCCGCAGCCACCCATATCCATTTTCTAAGTCGTACAAGAATTAGTAATTAATTTCATAAGTATATGCTGCCAAGGTTAGTGACCATCTTTTCATTCTGGCAGTAGCAAGTTTTGGTACACCAGTCTTAGGAGCACAAAATCTTTAATAAAATCTGATGATCTATTACTATTGTAAATATCCAGGCAAACAAATAATCATGAAACATCATGACTCCATATACTGTATAAGTTCTAAGGCTTCTTTTTCAATTTGAAATTAATTTCTCTGTGTTTTGTTTAGCATTCAGGAGGGCAATACTAATGGCCTTTAAGGAACTTTGTGAGAAATTAAAACACACACCTAGAGGTGATGGGCAAAAAGCTAAAATAAGTGGCAACTGTAGTACATAATGAACTAAGACACTGTTAGACTGCGATTGTAATTTTGCCTCTTCAAATGAACTCTGGCATTCCTCTGATCAGTTCCATTTCACAAATTTGTGCAGCAATGCTGTCATAAGTTGTATAATGGTGGGTAACTGAAGAATGAATTTGCTATCGTAATTTCATAATGACAAAGTTCTGTGTCATTGATTGGATCAGGAGCTTTTGAAATAGCCTCTGTTTTTTTCATCTAATGAATGAATACCTAAGGCATATATAACATACCCTTGTTAAGACAGTGTTCTGCAAGAAGAAACACTTGTCTCGCTCTACTCTCAGATTGTGCCTCTGTAAATGTTTTAACACTTCACTGAGTTTCTCAAGTGTGCTTCCTGGTTTGTTCCCATTGTCAGTATATCATCCAGATTACATATTAAGTCATCGATGCCTTGCAATATCTGGTCCGCAGTTTTCTGAAAAAGGGCATGAGCACTAGCAACCTTGTATGGGAGCCTATTATATATGAACAATCCTTTTTGAGTGTTTATGGTAAGATAGAGTTTGGTGTCTTCCTCAAGCTCAACCTGCTGATATACTTGTGAAAAATCAAGTTTGGTGAACTTTTGATCCCAGATAGTCTTGTAAATAAATCTTGCACTTTATGCAAAGTGTGCAGCTCTATTTCCAAGCCTAGGTTGATCATCTCCATGGATTCTCACACTATTGTCTTTTTTGGTAATGCATACAACTGGGCTGCCCACTCATTGTAGCTAATGGCAGTAACAATGTCTTCATTTTGTAATTTAGACAGTTCCTTTTATTCCTGCTTCTTTAGTAGATATGGCATTGTGAATGACTTACAGAATTTAGGCACCCCACAGTCTTTAACAAAATGTTTGGCTTTAATTCCCTTAGGTATTTCTAATTTATTCTAAAAAACTACAGAATACCTGTCACACAACTCCATCACAGTTTCTCTGGCAACCTTGTTTATATGAGACCAATCTGATTTTCAGCAACTCATCCAATCTCTACCCATGAGTGCTTGCCCATTACCTACAATTTTACAACTTCTCATAAATGACTAATACAGCAGCAGCCCTGTATTAATCTCTAATTTTCACTCTGACACCATTTATACTCCTGTACACACAGTATGGCTTATTACTGTATCTAGTTGTCTCTAAAGGAAATAGATCGATCATGTGAATGCAACCTTCTCAAGCCAGGATGTAGTCTGTACTCAGAGTAGCTTCTTTTAATGTATATTAAACTGCTTGATGGTAAGACTCTTGACACTCTTGTGCTAAGCTACTCTGCAAGCAAGCAGTCCCATCTAGATTGTTTGTAAAAATTCTGTCAGTCACTGAAGTGAAGCAGAGGAGGTATACATTTCAGGGCTTTGTCCATTTAATGGGTTTACTTTTATTTTGGCCATCCTGATGAGCATGGCAGGTACAAGCAACTCACGGCACTCCATGTCTTTAAATCTGCAATTATCAGGGAGGTGACCCTTGCCATTGCATCAATAACATGTCATCTCTACTATTTCTGTTTTCTTTACAGAGTGTTTAGGTTTCACTGACATCTATTCTTTTAAGACATTAGTAAATTAATGAGTAAATTGTTGTGCACTGTCCTTTGTGACTCCGTAAGCTAATCCCATTTCAGCTTCCAAGGCTAAGGTCAAATCTTTGGTGTGACCTGTATTCAACAACTGGTCCCTCAACTCTGCAATTTTAATACCACGTATGAATCTATTCTGCGGGGCTTCATCCAAAAAGGGCCTGAATTTGCAAGTTGCTGCTAGCTTTCTCAAAATAGCAACATGCTCACTTATCGATTCTCCATCCAGTTGATTTCTACTATGACATTTTCAGTTATAAATTTTGCTCTCAGCATGTAGTGTTTTTTCAAAAGCTCAACTAATTTCATAAATGCCTTTTGGGATGGTTTCAGCTGCTCATGTAAGTCCATCAGCAAACTATGTGCCTTCTTTCCGACTTCTGTTAAAAATTCCAATTTTGCCTTTTCATCCATACATGCAAGACCATTTTCTTCAAAATACTGCTACCGTCTTTCTAAATAGGCTTTGAAATTTTCTTCACTTTCTTTGAAATGACCATCTTCTGGCTTACCAAAGGTTATGTTATACTTGCTCCTATCCCCTTATCTCACAGAGAAAAATGGCATCTCCCTGCTCAATAATTCTTTCTGCTGCTTCGATGGAGAAAAAAACAACAAAACAAAAGCAAAACAAAAATGTCTGTTTCTCGACACCTCTGTTCTGCAACAAAATGATAATGCCTCCATTTGCACGTTGTATGCCAAAGACACAGATAGTAGACTTTATCATGCAAAAAACAAACTTTATTCCTGTCAGCCTTCTAGATGCTTGCTCTTTCATTTCTCTGATGTTCTCACATACAGTACTAGCACACAGAATGACACACGCGCATAAGAGAAAAACAGAAAACATCCCATCCCTTTTTACAGATCCATCATACAGTACATGAGCCACACAGAACAAAAAGACCTCCTATGCCTCATCACTTGTTTTTGAGACTGTTTTTGTTACTGCTCCTGTAAACACTAATTGGTTTTTGCTGTGCCTTCATGGGTTGTGCAGCCCATTGCAATTTTGGACTATGTTTTTGTGCAGTGGTGCTGCAATAGGCTCTAGGACACTGTGAAATTTGTTAATGAAGTGGGTAGATGGATGAATGAATGGATGATAGAATAAATGACCAAGAGGAGAAAGAAATGATGAAAGAAGATGGATGGATAGGTATGTGAATATATATCAGAAATTGTTACTCCTCATACACAATTTGATGTACAATCTTGTACAATCATGTACAATCTTTTGCTCAAAGCAATATCCCTAGATTACTACTGTGGTTTGGAGAACTGTAGTCTTTTAAGAATAAATGATTTCATTTATTTGTTAATTAGAGACATCAATTTAATGCTTAGAGCTAAAGATGGATGCATCTGTTATTGTGGTTTTATTTCAGTGCATATGCAGTACCAGCATAGTGGGAATACATCAGCAACTCACAGGGGAAAAACTTAAGAGGTCTAAGCTGCAAGCTGCTTGAATGAAGACACCAATCAGGGAGTAGGAGTGTCTAGCTGTGGATCTTTTACTTAAATAGTTCTTGTAGTTGTTTGCTTTACACAGAATACATTGGCTATTTGAAATAACCAAGTGAAGAAGTTTGAAAAGAGCATTCATCATGGATTTAAATGTGGGTCATTGCTATACAAACAATAATAAATCTTGCATAAAATTAGACAGAGAACCTGAAACATCTTTGTTGCTTTACTTTTTCTCAGGAGTTGTTATTGTGGCAACAGTCTTTGGGAATCTCTTGGTGGTTATTTCTGTCTCTCATTTCAAGCAGCTTCATACACCCACTAACTTTCTTGTTCTCTCACTAGCTGTTGCAGATTTTCTGATAGGTCTGCTTGTTATGCCTTTTGAATTTTCTTCAACAATAGAATATTGCTGGTATTTTGGAAAAGGAATTTGCCCTTTTTATCTCAATTATGCAATTCTATTGAGTTCAGCTTCTGTTGCACATTTGGTTGTCATTTCAATGGATCGTTACATTGCTGTGTGTCATCCATTCTTTTACAGCAGTAAAATGACTAATGCTGTAATGGCCTTTTGCATTGCACTTGTATGGCTTGTATCCCTTTTGTTCACATTGATATTTCTTCATTTCAGTGGTGGTTCAATTGACATGGAAGAATGTGACGGTCTGTGCAGGATAATTCATTCTGCATTCTGGTGGAGTGTTTATCTTGTTTTTATCTTTGCTTTGCCAGTTGCAATTATGATATTTTTATATGCAATTATATTTTTAGTTGCAAAGAGTCATGCAAGAGCTATCAGAGCTTCTGTGCAGAAAATGGAAAATGGCGAGAGCAAAAAAAGCAATCTGTCTAAATCATCTGAGAGAAAGGCTGCTAAAACATTAGGGATAGTTGTGGCAGTTTTTATTATCTGTGTGTCACCAAACTTCCTCATTGGTCCAATTCTTGAAAGTTTACCTGCTCAGTCTCTTTCTAGTCTTTTCATGTATGATTTACATGATGGATTTGGTTTGCTGTTTGTAATAAACTATGGCATGAATCCATTCATTTATGCTTTTTTTTACCCCTGGTTTCAGAAATCTCTGAAAATGATGGCAACTTTTAAAATATTTCAACCGGCATCCTCACTAACTAACTTATTTCCTGAAAAGTAGAATTAAAATAAAGTACATGTGAATGCACAGAAACACATTTCACTTATCAGGTTTGTAGAGAATTAATTTCTAAATCGCATGCTTTAGACTGCTATGGTACTTCAAAATTTTTAGTTGTTTCATTAGAAAATAAAAGATGGTTTTGATCGAGTCCTTCAGGATTACACTTTTATTTTAGGTATTCTTTTGCAAATTAATTTTAAACTGAATTCTTGTATTTGTGGTAAACATGTTTAATTTATGAGCCAAAAAATCATGTGCCTTTATGTACACTCTACACTTCAACATGTTTTAATTTCAGTTCTTCATAAAAGATGATATACTATCATCTAGCAGTTGAATGATTATATTCTCAGTTTAAACTTTGCATATTTCTTCTTTTTGTTAGATGTGAAAACAAGCAATATCGTCAATAATATAAAATATAGCATAACTCAAAACAAATTTAACAAATATAATGTTGTTTCTTCTCATGGAAAAAATCTGAGAAGTAAAATATAACTTAGTGTGATTAATGTTTGTTCATATAAAGTAAAAAGCACATTAGACAGAATAATAAAATGTTTTAATTTATTGACAGTATTACAAAGAAAGGACCTAAAGAGAGATTAAAGATGAGATGAAATACCTGAAAAACAATTTAAAAAAACTGTTGAACTAATACTTTTGTTATTTCTGTCGGTGATATACAGGCTGTTGAAACATTATTTTCAGATCTTTACTTCTATGAAACTGAATTTTTAAGTGTTTGTTTTAATGTTCCAAATTACTAAGTAGGTAAATATGAATGATTAAATCATTTGGAAGACAACAAAAAGAGAAAATATTATTAATTTGCATAACCAAAAAATATCACTCTACTGCAACACCAATGAATGTCATTTTAAAAATAAAGGGAAACACAGCCCACTTTTTAATTAACTGATTTCAGGCTAACACCTAATACAACAGAATTTTTTAAAGGACCCAAGTGGGAGCATTAGGCAAACAAGCTTTTTGTATTAACTGATCTCCAGGTAATCGTAACCACAGCAAACATGCATATACACCACAAGCGTGGGAGACACCCAGATGAAGGTGGGATTATCTTGAATACGATGTGAAAAAAAAGATGAACTTGCTGCTTAACTTGACTCTGTAAATAATTCCTTTTAAATATACTGTAAATAATATGTTCTATATGAAGTCATCATTAATAAAATTAAAAGTGGTCATTTAAAACCTTAAGTAATCGCAACAGTGTTTTTTTTATTAGTATGTTTAATGTACATGTATTTAGCTAGGTGGCCTTGAAACAGTATTTTGTTAATGTGGTGTGTGTGACTGGACTGGCTGTCTTTCTCTCTCTATATGCTGTGTTTGCATTTCTGTGTGTATATTCACAAAAGTAGGGATGGTAGCATACTGGTCAGTTTTGCTCCTAATTAGTTGAAAATGTTTCAGATCCCAGCTGGTCACTGTCTGTGTGGAGCTCTTTCTGTGTCTGGAGTGCTTTTTTCCATGTTCTCTTCAAACAAAAACAATTCAGTGCACTGTAGACTGTCAGAATGTGTGTGGTGCCGGCATGATTATGACTTATAGTAGACATGCAGCTTATTCCAAAGATGTTTTCTGTCATTTTCCCAGTGCTGCTGAAATCAACTGTGACACAGTAATGATGTAAAATGTGTAAAACTTTTTTTCATGATGAATGATTGAATCAATAAGACAATAAATTACCAAGAACAAAAAGAGATGGGTAAAGAAAACAGAGAGGTGAATATATGGATATGTATGCAAAATTGTGGAATGACGTAATGACTCAGGTGCCTGATGTACTTCAGTCTAAAGGACATTCTAGTTATGTATTTTACATGCAATCTGTGCTCAGATCAATGTCCCTAGAGAAGTAGTCAGGACATATTGATACATTGAACTGCTACATTCTGAGAGAACCTATCCAGAACCTAAGCTAGTAATACTTTCTCTCTGAAAAAATGGTGATATATAGTATCTGGCAAGAGGCCTGAAAAAACATTGTTTTTCCCATTCCTCTATAACATTGCAACCTAAGCTGATAAGGTTCTGCTGGGCCAGCAGCAGCCAGTTCCTTTTAAACAAGATTGGGGAAATGTTACTTTTAAAAGTAACTTAGTTAGATTACTCATTACTAAAAAAGTAATCAAATCCTATACATTGTCACGGGTGGCTGGGGGGGGGCGACCTGGCTGGGACGTCCCAGAGGACTGGAAGAGGGCTTACACCTGCCCCAGACCACGTGGGGGCGACCACCCTGGTGGCTATGGTGACCATGGGTACAGAGAATGGAAGCTCAACCCTGTAGGGGCCCGTGGTCACTGCCAGGGGGTGCCCGGATGCTTTGGGAGCCCTGGACCTCAGCACTTCCGCCACACCCGGAAGTGCTGGGGGGAAAAGGAGCAGGGACACCCTGAGTGCTTCCAGGGATGGAGCCGGCACTTCTGCCACACTGGGGAGTGCCGGTGGAAGGTTGCCGGGATGCACCTGGAGCACATCCGGGTGTGCATAAAAGGGGCCGCCTCCCCTCATACGTTGACGAGAGTCAGGTGGAAGAAGGACGAAGTCTGGAGGAGAGATAAGGAGGCGGCCTGAAGGAGAAGGCATTGCATTGTGGCCAGGACTTTGGGATTTGTGAGCACTTAACTGTAAATATGGTTGTAAATAAACGTGTGGGGGGTAACTTAAATGTGTCTGCCTGTCTGTGTCCGGAGTATGTTCCACAACATATATATTATATATATATATATCCATCCATCCATCCATTTTCCAACCCGCTATATCCTAACTACAGGGTCATGGGGGTCTGCTGGAGCCAATCCCAGCCAACACAGGGCGCAAGGCAGGAAACAAACCCCGAGCAGGGCACCAGCCCACCGCAGGGCGCACACACACACACCCAGACACCAAGCACACACTAAGGACAATTTAGAATTGCCAATGCACCTAACCTGCATGTCTTTGGACTGCAGGAGGAAACCAGACATATATATAGTGATGGGTGAGTCACTGTCTTGCACCACAAAACACAAGGATGAGTCTCAGTACTTTAGCAAAACAAGCTTTATTCAGCTTGAAACAGAAACAGCAGGGTTATTTATTGCAGCTGGAACTACCACTCTCCTATACACAAACATAGCAAACAGGCATAGCCCATAGTGGCCAAGTTATACTGTTCCCTGCATTTATAATGTTTCTTGCATCACCCATTGGAGACAGGCATGTACAGCGCGATCTCAATCAGCTCGTAGTTGTTTCCATGGCGCTATGCTGCTGCACTGGGAACCTATGGTTGCCTCGGCAACAGACAAACAGTCCTCCACAGATGTGGCAGTCGCGCTTCAGCGTGTCGTCCCGTTGGGGGGGGGAGGGGTCCTAAAAGAGTTCAGAAACCTTACCCCCCCACCACGACCACCACCACTTAGCTTTGTCCATCCTGGTGTGGGCAAAGTGACCATCCAAGCCAGGATTGGAAAGGCGGGAGAGAATGTCAACATTGGTGTATGCAGCTCCGGCGAACATCAAAAGCGTAAAGCCTACAAGCTAATAGACCACAGAGTGAGCCGGGCGTTCATATCCTTCTGTTTGTATAGCCACTGAAGCGGGGCATGATCAGTCACCAGTATAAACCGCTGTCCCCAGAGGTAGTAACGGAGGGCCTCCACTGCCCACTTAATCGCCAAGCACTCCTATTCGAAGAATTACGCTGACTGGGAAGCAGCTTTCTGCTTAGAAACATGATGGGGTGTTTTTCCCCCATTTGCAGAATAAATTCCTTTGAAAAGTCTGGATTGCGCAGAACTGGGAACCATGATAAAGCGTCTTTTAGGTCCGAGAAGGCTCGCTCACAAGTGTCGGTCCAGACAATACTACAATTCTTTCTGCCATTTGTCAAGTCAGTGAGGGGGGCAGCCCAATGTGCAAAGCTGGATGGATTGGGAGATGGGAGAGCATGGGGGTTCATGAGGTTGCTGGAAAAGAGTTTGTGGCACATAGGTCCAAGTCTTTAGAGACCTGCTATATAGTTGCGAGACATGGACCCTATCCAGTGACCTGAGGCAAAGACTGGACACTTTTGGCACTGTGTCTCTTCGGGAATCTTAGGGTACTGCTGGTTTGACTTTGAGTTGAATGAACAGTTGCTCATGGAGTCTCAAATGAGGCACATTGCGTGCATTGTGAGGGAGCGTCAGTTATGGCACTGTGGCCATGTGGTGTGTTTCCCCGAGAGTGATCCAGCTCGTAAGATTCTCATTGTTGAGGAACTGAGCAGCTAGACCAGGCCAAAGGGATGCCCATTTAACACACTGCTATGGCAGATAGATGGTCATTTCCAGGGGTTGGCCGGTACCACGTGTCTGCCTGGGGAGTTGCCAACCAGGATCCTGAGCTGTTTCGTCATGGTGGGTGAAGCAATGCACTGTTCCAGTGCATGCCCTCTGACCTGACCTGATTTGACCTAGGTCTGTTTTATTATTTTAATGTCACAGCATTTTCCCTCACATTGTAACAAATTGACTAGGCAGAGTACTGTATGTGCTTGATTTAATTTAGTAGTTTCTGACCAAATTTTATATGCATTTTTCAGAATCCCATTAGTAGTGTTCAGTGTGTTTTGGATTTGTTTTCATTCTGTTAATTTTATTATTAATAGTTATGATCCAGTTTGAAATGTCCTGATTTGGCCTATTATACCGTACCCTACAATACCATACCATAACACAATATACCACCTACTACAGTAAGGCCACTTTACACTCAGCAGTGTTGCGGGGGGCCTATTTAATGTGTGGAATAATTATTTTCATTTTTGTATTGAATATTATTCATTTTCATAAACAAATTTTCATAAATACCACCATGTTGTTGATAGTAACAATGCTGTTTGTAAACCACCGGAGACTGAAATTTAATTGCTCTGCACCGCATAAAACCTTGTATTTAATTTTTGAAATCAGAAAATAGCAGCATTCACAATGAAGCTTAGTTCCCATGCTAATGTTTTTAAGGAAGTGTGATCAGCAAAACTTGCAGAGTCAAAACTTTTCAGAAAGGATTTGCATTACTTTCATGACAATTGTTTTGCATCCAAACCCTTTCCGTTGCACTCTCACCTGTCCTGTCCCCTCTCCATTTCACCAGTTGTTTCTATGTACAGAGCACCAGCAGCGATAAATGTGCAAAAACCAACAGTTATGATGTTTTGTTTCCTTTTTGTCATGTTTGCCATCACAAGTTTAAGAATTTACAGATGTCCTGCAACAATCTGAAGTAACATGGAAATCAGCATCTGTCTATTAGTTTGCATTTTTCTGACAAAATTACTTTTGCTCATTCAGGATATACACTCTGTAGTCATATCAGATTTGGATCAGTCACAAAAATAGTTTAAACAGTTAAAAACTAAAAATTAGATAGGAGGCAAAAATCAAGGTAGAGTCAGTTTTACCTATGTTTTGTCTTGGTAGAGTAATATTTTACTCTACTTTCCCCTTTTTTGTATTATTAATATGTAGCCTTTGTCAGAATGCCTCAAATCTCCCAGACTTACCACTGTTTATAAGGTACTGTACCATATAACTTCTTCCCACCTTCCCTTCTACATCTATAACCTCAGGCAATTAGGTGTAGTAAAAGACAAGCAGGAGTTAAGTTACAATTTAAACAATGTATTGTTGGTAATATTCATAAATAATAGCAATATGCAAAGTACATTTGAATATTGGCAACCATACAACCTGATAAATGGTGATGTGTAGCTTCAGGCGGCACACAGACTTGTTAGTTACTTAAAATGTCTCTACTTAAGGTATCATTTGTGGTCATCTTTCTTTAGAACAGGCCGCATTGCCTGTCTCAATATGGCTGCCGAGCTGTACTCTTCATTGTGTTATCCTTTGCAGTTCATGGTGGGTGTGAGATGCTTCTTCATCAGTTTGGTAAGAGAGAGAGTGAGGGAGTGAGTGAGCAAATTTATAGATTTTCTGTCCAACCCCTAGAGCCAATAGGACGTCATAGCAGTTAAAGGCTTCTGATACAAGCCAGTTCCAAACAGCCATACTTCATACCAATGCGGGGGATAGAACATCTTCACACCTGCCCCCCAAACCATATGTTAAGGTAAAGCTTGGCAGTTAGGCAGCCTGGCTTTGTGTGGGGGATGAGAGAGAGACTCTAGCAGAGAAACATTTATCAAGCTTGTTTCAGGCACTTCCCCCAACTTTCATAAAATTCACTTTCCGGACTCAGTTTTGCCTAAGTTACAAATAAAGACATACAAAATATTTATCAACTTATATGCAAAATCTCACATCACAACAACCTGTAATGTGGGCATAGGATTAATGTTTTTTTTTAATGTTCAACAACTGCAATAAAAGAAAAACTTCAATTTGATGAATTTGAGGTTCTGTTGTAAATGCTTATTAAAGATTGGGGAGCACCCAACCACTATTGCGGTGGACTTTCATACTATGCTAGTAATAATGAGCAACATGCTGACTTCAAATTCCTTATAATGAAGGTCATCTGCAAATTCATCAGCTCATAATGACAGGTCGCAATGCAGACTGGAGACATTATTGGAGAATCCGTATATAAAAAACATGTGGACATGAGAGACAAGAAAAAGACACTTGTAAGGCACAACATCTGAGAAAAACATGTAGTAACTGGGCTTTAATAGCAGGCCTTTATTCCTTTTCATATATTTCTAAAATGATCTAACCTGTGTCACAGAAGTGAAAAAGACTTTTTTTTGCAGAACAATACAGTTTACCTGAGAGTAACTTTCTATTTAACCCACCAGCATAACAGATAACTTAAAGAGATGGTGGCAATATAATGGTAACATTGCCATGCAACCCTCCATAAACTATAAATTAATTTACATCTCTAAAATTAACTGACTACCCTAAATAATTACAAAATTATATGAAATTAGAACATTAGTACAATCTAGATGAGAACATGTCATTCAGCCCAACAAAGCTCACCAGACCTATCCACTTAATTCTTCTAAAGACTTCAAATCTAGATTTAAGAGTCGCTAAAGAACTACTGAGCAGTGGTAGCACTGCTGCCTCGCAGTAAGGAGACCTGGGTTCGCTTCCCGGGTCCTCCCGGCGTGGAGTTTGCATGTTCTCTCTGTGTCTGCGTGGGTTACCTCCGGGTACTCCGGTTTCCTCCCACAGTCCAAAGACATGCAGGTTAGGTGCATTGCCGATCCTAAATTGTACTTGGTGTGTATGTGCGTGTGCCCTGCAGTGGGCTGGCGCCCTTCCCGGGGATTTGTTCCTACCTTGCTCCCTGTGTTGGCTGGGATTGGCTCCAGCAGACCCACATGACCCTGATAGGATATAGCGGGTTGGATGATGACCGACTGACTAAAGCCCTACTGTCTACCACACTACTTGGTAGCTTATTCCAGGTTTCTATGGTTCTCTGTGTAAAGAACAATTCTGCAAAGTTTGTGTGAAATTTACCCTTAACAAGTTTCCAATTGTGTCCCCATTTTCTTGATGAACTCTTTTTAAAATAACAGTCTTAATCCACTATACTAATTCCATTCATAATTTTAAATACTCATGTCTCTCAAATCATGTCTCCTCTTAATCTTCTTTTGCTTTAACTGAAAAGGCTCAGCTCTTTTAATCTTTCCTGATAATTCATCCCCTGTAGCCCTGGAATCAGCCTAGTCACCCATTTCCAGACTTTTTCAAATGCTACTATGTCCTTTTGTAGTATACAAGGTGAGGTCTAATCAGTATGTTATATAGCTTGACAGTGTAAAGTCCACTATGAATCCTAAATCCTTTTCATAAGGTGCAATTTTAAAGTACAGGTAAAATTCTGTTATAACGAATATCTTTACAACGGAATTTTCATTACAACGAAGTATTTTTATGGTCCCGACAGTTTTCCGATATGTCAGAGTCTATAGAAATCTCGTTACTATGAAATACATACAGCAGATACTTTCATTACAAGGAAATGCCAAAAGGCCTTGGAATACCAAAAGAGCTGCTTACTTTGTGAAGTTTTTTCTTTAAGAAACGCAGTTAGACCTGCTCTGAGCTGTTCTGACAGGCTTTAAGCTGTTCTGCGTTTGCAGCTCACTTCCGTAGAAACATCCTGACAAGAAACATTGTAAAAGTTCCTCAGAGTTTCCTTTGCTGTTAAAAGTTGTGCTAAAGTTTTGCTCTGTTTGTTCTGTTGTGTTTTTCGATTGCCCTCAATAAAAAATGGCCGAATCGAAAAAGCAACAGCAGTTCACTTTAGAAGAAAAGCTTGAGATTTTTGCAGCTCTTGATTCCAGTTTAAAGAAAAAAGAAGTTGCCAGCAAATTTGGAATTTTACTGTCAACACTCTCAACCTTTTTGAAACACCGCACAAAAATCAAGGAGAAATCTCAGGAAGCAAACCTTGGGCCCCAGCGCAAACTGCAGCGTTTTAAGATGTTGAAATAGGAGTTTTTATGTGGTTCCAAGGTGCTCATGCGAGGAACATTACGATTACTGGGCCACTCATCCAGAAGAAAGCAAAATCAATGGCTACTGTCTTGGGGCATGAAGACTTTGCTGCCAGTTGGGGATGGTTGATTCGCTTTCGAGATCGCTTTGGGATCACAGCAAAAGCAATCTGTGGTGAAGAGTCGGCAGTTCCAATCAAGACAGTAAACGAATGGAGAGGCAGTGAAGTTAAAAATTGATTGCTCTCTACAGTCCTGACGATGTTTTAATGCCGATGAGACAGGGATGTTCTATAACAGGGGTAGGCAACGTCGGTCCTGGAGTGCCACAGTATGTGCAGGTTTTTGTTCCAACCCAGTTCCTTAACGAGAACTCAATTATTGCTGATGAAGCACATATTGCTTAAGTGACATTTTAATGCTTCATTTTAGTGGTCTCGCTTGTTAAGGTTCTCCACCCTTAATTGCTTATTTCAATCTTAAACTGCTGCATTCAGTGTTTTAATTGCTCCTTATTAGCAATAAGATGTAAAAGACAAAGCAGCCAGCAGTTCTCCAGCTAGTTTTTTTCCAATTACATCTGTGTGTGTTCATCATGCACGGTTTGATTTAATAAAACACTTAATAGAAAAATGTGACAGACTGAAAATGATGTTTTAGGGTTCAAATCATTTGGATGATATCCTTGGAAAGGAAAAAAATCTACGATATAAAAGCCTTACATTGCACAGACTAACAAGCCATAAAATTAAATAAGGTCTGAGATTGGCAATGATTGGTTTCTAATTAAGCAATTGGGTTGAATGAAAACCTGTAGCCACTGCGGCTCACCAGGACCGACATTGCCTACCCCTGTTTTACATCTTATTGCTAATAAGGAGCAATTAAAACACTGAATGCAGCAGTTTAAGATTGAAATAAGCAATTAAGGGTGGAGAACCTTAACAAGCGAGACCACTAAAATGAAGCATTAAAATGTCACTTAAGCAATATGTGCTTCATCAGCAATAATTGAGTTCTCGTTAAGGAACTGGGTTGGAACAAAAACCTGCACATACTGTGGCACTCCAGGACCGACGTTGCCTACCCCTGTTCTATAAGCTGCTACCACACTCCACCTTGGTTGCCAGGTATGATCTTTGTCGCGGAGGCAAAAAATTGAAGCAAAGGGTTATGGCTCTCTTTTGTTGTAATGCCTCTGGGACAGAAAATTTTGGGCCACTTATCATTGGGAAGTCGGCGAAGCCTCGTTGTTTTAAAAATGTGACGTTTATCCCGTGTGAATATAAAGCCAACAAGCGTGCTTGGATAACTACCCCAGTCTTCAGAGAATGGCTTAAACAGGTTAACAAGGACATGAAAAAGAAGAATCAGAAAATCCTGCTGCTCATTGACAACTGTCCAGCACACAGTGTCATTCCTCGCTTAGAAAATGTATGCATAGAGTACCTACCACCAAACTGCACAGCCGTTCTTCAACCTCTGGATTTAGGCATCATTCGAAATGTGAAAGTACATTACAGGAAGACGCTTTTGCATAAAATACTTGCCAACATTGTATGCGAAAAAAGTGAGCCTGAAGTTAACGTGAAGGAAGCCATAGAAATGATCACTAGTGCCTGGTCGTGTGTCACGAAGGACATAATTGTAAAGTGCTGCAAAAAGAGTGGCATAATTAAGATGGCTTTCAACCCAGAAACTGGTGAAGATGAGAAAGATCCTGTGGAAGACACATGAATTCGTGAACTGTGGGCTACCATTGCACGGAGGTCATCTGGAATCCCTGCAGAGATCAATTTCAATGACTTCGTCACCGCTGATGACCAGGTACTTGTCACAAGTGAGATGACTGGTCAAGAAATTTTGAATAGTGTGACCAACATTGAACCTCCAGGAGTGAGTGATAGTGATAGTAATGAAAAAGAAGATATACCTGTAGTTACCAAGGAGAAAACAAGTGCTGGTGAAGCTTTGGCTGCTTTCGAGCGTGTCAAAAATTTACTGACATGTTCAGATGTGGCAAATGATGACATTTATGATGCCTTGAAACAAGTAGAAGATGCACTACTAACGTCAGTAACTAAAACATTTTTGTACAGACAAAAGTAACAGACTATTTAAAGAAGTAAGTAAAGATATGTTTAATTTTATTTTCATAAAAAATAAAGTACTGTAATGTAAACAGAATTCCATTATAACAAATTTTTCAGTACAACTAATTTTTTTTAAGTTCCTCGAGATTCGTTGTAACGAGATTTTACCTTTATAATGAGGTGTTAAACATTTACATGATTTCTGTTTGCCTTAGGATCACAAGAGTATGCAACTAAGGCAAACCCACCATCCAGTCAATACACAATATCCCAGTATACTTTGAATTAAATCAACTTTTAAAAAAGGCAGGCAAAACCTACAATTTTATTGTACTTTATTGTGCCTCAAATGTTAATTGTTGTTGTTGCTGTTGCCATTGTTTTATTATTCTACAGAATATGATAGTAGATTAAATTAAAAAAGCAGTTCCAAAAAGATTTTACGGAAGGTGAGTACCAGTTACCTTTTAGTTTAGTATTATTTATTTTTTCATTATGACTGTCTAATGTAAGTTTCCTCTAAAGCATGTATCTCACTTGATTTACTAGGAATACCAATGGCAATTTAGTCTGCTTGTATATACACATTACACATGACTTTCACTACATTGCATTTTGACCAATATAAGTGCTCTATATCACAAACATCACTCACTCTGCTTGGAAAAGCAATGTCAGTTAAAGTCTTCATGTTTATGTGCTTACCACGTGAGTCTTACTGATTGTCAAGTCAGATAATATAAGCACTCTCAAAACTTATCATTTTAGTTGGACTTTTTTGTGATTGTCATGATTAGTTTGCATTATTGTTAGGCAGTCTTTTTATATTACTTGTCAATATGCAGCTGAATACTGTGTATAACCACAGAAACTTTTTTGAGGAATGGTATAAAATTCTGTGATACACTTGTTAGACACAAGGGTTCAGTTCCTGAGATAGTATGTAGTACTTAGTTAAAGAGTACTGTACTAAATGGAGACAATCCTCAGATCCAAGTGCTATCCTAGTAAAGAGCAGAGGATGATCTATAGCAAATTTAACTAATGTTTAGCTAATTTTGTTTTGTCTTTGGGTTTCTCCTTGGTTTGAATGCCCGCAATCAATATCTCACCCTTTCTAATTTAACAAAGTGCTGCTACAGTCCTCTTGATTTACAGAGAAAATGTGCATCCTCATGTAAACTTAAAAAAAAGATTGCAATCTAAGCAACATTAGATTGGCTGTTGTTACTGTAAATGCTACATGAAAAGGCCAGGAAATTCTTATATGGAAAGTAATTATGATGAAAGGGAAAAGTTAATAGAATCGTATCTGAAGCATAATTGTCTCTTTGTAGCTCATATATGTTAAGGGTGACCTGGGTGGGGCATGTGCTGGAACCCTGAATGCCAAGGGGCATTTTTATATTTCTGTTTTATCCTCACGCTCTTCCACACAACACACATGCATGGTTACTAATATATTATATTACCCCACCTCAATGTAATGTACAAGTGACCTTTTTCTTAAATCTTCAAGGGGGACCAACCCCTGCTCAATATAATGTTCGAATAACACTGTGCTCGAATCTTACACTCTGATCTTCAAGTGGTACCATCCTCCAGCTTGTCCATCCATCCATTTTCCAACCCGCTGAATCCAAACACAGGGTCACGGGGGTCGCTGGAGCCAATCCCAGCCAACACAGGGCACAAGGCAGGAACCAATCCTGGGCAGGGTGCCAACCCACCGCAGGACACACACAAACACACCAAGCACACATTAGGGCCAATTTAGAATCGCTAGTCCACCTAACCTGCATGTCTTTGTACTGTGGGAGAAAACCGGAGCGCCCGGAGAAAACCCACGCATACACGGGGAGAACATGCAAACTCCACGCAGGGAGGACCCGGGAGGTGAACCCAGGTTCCCTGGTCTCCCAACTGCGAGGCAGAAGCGCTACCCACTGCGCCACCGTGACATCCCCTATACCCCCCCCCCCCCCCCCCCAGCTTGTTTTAATTTTATATATGATGTTCCTGTAATGTGGAGTTTCGATCTGGTCTTGCTATAAGTCATTTCCCAATTATGTATTGTCAGAGAAGGCCGGCAGCCTCAACCCAGCTGGGATGCCCTTAAAATGGAAAGATGGGGGAAGGCAGCTACTTGTCGACATTGCCTCCCCCAAAACAGCAGATGGCAGTTCCCTGGAGTGTAGCAGTGCCCCGGATTTCAGCAGGGCATCCAGGGACATGGAGTTCAGTTTCTCAGCCATGTTGGGTGCCATGAGTGCTGCCAGGGGGAGCTGTCGAAGGACCTGGGGAACCATGCTTTCCGCTATAGCCTGGAAGTACTAATGGATCACACAGACGGAAGCCCCAAAATACTTCCGAGCCGATTAAAGAACCTGGGTTCTCCATCTGGCATGTCACGTGGGAGGAAGAACAGAAGTAAAGAGAGATATTTCTATTGATTGTGTTTATTGCCTGTGAGATTGTGGCTGTGGTGCTTTGGGCACTATTAATAAGAAGAAAGGGATTAAAATGCTTCTTATTTGTTTTACTTTGTGTCCTGAGCGTCTGTCTGTTGGGGTTAAAGGGGCAACAGTGACCCCTAGCGTCTTACAATATATAATACAAAAGAATACATCATGAATACATAATAAATTATCTTTCATTATGCACCTTACTTTTCTTAATTACTGAATTAATACAATAGTCACCAAAGCTTATAAAATACCTTGTCAGAGAGGGGACAATATTTATGAAGAATGTTGCACTGCAGCGCAAACTTCACTGTAGCGCACAGGCACTGTACATAGTGTGAGAGATCTCATATCAGATCTGGAGAACACCTGGAAAGGTATCTCCGTCACACTCCGAAGAATATAGCTTGGAGGGAACTTGCAGCATCTTTCATTGCTCTCGTTCCAATCCAGCAGCAAGACAATTTCTTATTTATGGACAATGGCTCTTTGTCTTTTTACTGAAGATTAATTTTTAAGTGTATGTTGATCCTATTTTTCTATTTCTTATATTACAGTATATAAATATTTCCATGCATGCTCGTCTTTAATGTAGCATTGAGTTAAATGTATTTGATTCAGTATAATGCTATATTTCAGTCAAAATATAAATATAATTTTATGGCATGTTTGTGCTTTTTTATGTTCATAACAGCCTGTCTGATACATATAGAAATAATTTCATAACATTAAGTAGTAAGTATATTAAACCTGCTCATCATCTGGTCTAAGTATGTATGCAACTTTGTTCTTCTTCTCTGACTCAAACATGCACACTGCAATTACACTTTGTCTTATTCTTGGTCCACTGCTAGTACACAGCTCTGGGGCACACTGCAACAGCACTAAACTCGTCAATCTTGTTACCATAAATACATAAAACCACATCAGCACAGGATCATCTCAAGCTCATAGAAAACTGCAACTGACCTCTTATTTGTAGACAGTTGCCATTTTGGAAAAATAAACAAATTAATAAAAGAAACAACACCTCAGGTGTGTATGTGTAAAGTGCATGTTGTATTTATTTTACATAAATATATAATTTTACATGCAAACACTTTAAATTAAATTTCAATTAATGTTCCAAAACAAAAAAAAAAGTATCTATATTCCTCATTCTTCTACTTTGAACATGGAACACTCCTAAGGTTTTGTCTTAGAGGTTTAAGGATGGGTTCAGGTATGACTAGTTAATGTGTCTCTAAGTTCAGGTTTGACAAAGTTCATAAATATTCATTGAAGAAAAGGTATTGTTGAAAAGCTACTGGAAAAAAAAATCTTTTACATTTTTTCCCTTGGTGACTGCATAGCCTCAGTTACAGTATGTTCTACTGATTTTTTTGGCCACACATTCATGTATAGACTTTCCGTTTCACCTTATCTAAAAGGGGCTGTATTGGTTTGAGATCAGAAGACTATGCAGGTCATTGGAGTAAACTGGACTTGCTGTACTGTGTGAAATGGTATATTATCATACTTCATGTTATCTTTTGAATGAGGATAGACTGTGGCCATAAAGGGTTGCCCAATGTCAGCAACAATGCTTAGGTGTCCTTGTGGCTTTCAAATGACACTCAATTATTATCAAAAGGCCCAATGATAGATAAAAAAAAAAACTTTCCCTATACCATCTCTAGTTTGTATAGTTGACAAAAGACACAATGAATTTTTGGATTCATGCTGTTTACACTAAATTCTCACCCTACCCTAGTACTACAGAAAAAATTGAAATTAGTCTATCATATTAGGCATTCAGAGATGCCCCTCTGACACCACTGTTGTAAATAGCTTTTATATGTGTATTTACAGCCATTCTGCAATATTGTTCATTCTTTCCAGGCTTCTCTCATAAATAAGAGATTTTTGACGATGGAATCTACAGTCATTAAATGTTTTTTGTTTATTGCCTCATAATTTGTAAACACTAGAGATTGAAATATGTGGATATTTACGAACACAGCATTTTCTGAGATGCTGATATCAACACATTTGGCACTAACAATCATACTACATTCTAAACATTTTGGTTATTTCTCTTGTCCATCCACAATTTTGGTTAAGAATGACTAAACCATTTGACTGTCTCTGCATGCTATATATGCTGAGTTGCAATGGTGTGATTGCCTGTTTTTAAGAGCAGGTATTAACAAAAATGTTTAACTCATAATGTAGTGTTTAAGCACATTCATTAAAAGAAACTATGTGACAAAATCGGCAATTATCAGCTAAGTTTTGGAGCGGTACTCAGTTTAAGCATGACATTTGCTCTAAACAAATAACACTGCCAAAACATTGCAAAACAAGCATATAATATTTTTATTTACAGAATCTAAGAAAATAGGTATAGAGTAGAACAACCCATTAAACAATAGTTCTGCTAAGCAAACTACCTAAGTGTTTGACATTTAATACAAGAGCCGCCAGTCACTTGTCTGTCTTTTAAACTGGAAGTGATGGATAAGAAAAACATCCATCCATCCATCCATTTTCCAACCCGCTGAAACATCTGAGGGATTTGCTAGATAGTTCTGCTGCTGTAAAATGTAAACCTAGGTCAAATGTGAGCATTACATGATGTAAAAATTGAGGACCTGTGTTCCAATGTCTTTTCAAATATACTTTTAGAGCCTTAACAATAAGACAGGCATGCAATTTTAGTTGTACCAGCTAGAAGACAGCAACTAGAGTTAGCCTTAGTTCTTTTAAACTAGCAAGTAATTCCTAATTTATGGTTCTTAGATTACATATGGCTAAACATATCACATATGTAGGATCACACTCTTGTGAGAAATAATGGTGATGATGATAAAAGTGAAAATCAAGTATTTGTAAAGTGAAAGTGCATTGCGGTTGAAATGTACCATACATAGCTAAAAATATCAGCCAGTCAGACCCATATATAGATTGTTAATTTTTATTTTCTGTTGTGCTCAGGGTATGAAAAAACCACATTATTATTTTCACCTTTGTTTGAAAGCAATTTTTGTGTAATCTCTGATTTTCATTTGGGCTTCCAAAGAGAAGAATCTTCTATTTTTTTCTTTAAATATTAAAGTAAAAAAATATATACACCAAAACTAGCCCATCTATATATATAAAATCCCTATGTACGTCCAGGTGTCCGTGTGTGGGTGTCTTCTGGTGAAGTGCGCATGCGCGGGGCACGGTGCTATGCGCGATATTACTGTCAGAGAAAGTTAGAGGCGTTTTACGGAAATACAAACCATTATTACTTCGAGAGGAAATTAAAGGTACACAATACAGTGACGCATATTACAGCCACATACAAGCCAGTATTACTGTCAGAGGAGATTAAAGGCATATTACCGACGCGCACGCCTGTATTACCGCCAGAGAAAATTAAAGGTATATTACGGACGCACAAGCCAGCGGACGTACAAGACGGTATCCTTCAATAAGGGCGCGCACAAAAAGGCGAGCCTCAAAAGGACGACCTTAATTGGGTGCAGCGAATAAAGGCGCGCGTAAATAAAGATCTGCACCTGTTGCTCTTCACACATTCCAGAGCCATTTGAAGTAAACTATCTACGCGCCCTTATTGAATAGAGCCGTACAAGACAGTATTACTGTCACAGAAAATTAAAGACACACAATACACGGCGGCAGCCCACGAAGAACGGTCAGCTCAGCAAGTAAACATCAACAAAAGAAAGGCTGAAAGAAAGAAAAATACGACCAACAAAAAGAATGAGGTCAAAGTCCCTTGCCATTTAATATAGACTGTTCCTACTAATGTTTATGCACTACTGTTCTAGCGCTCGTTATTGTAACGGGATAAATGACTAGTCTATTATATAATCCTCTAAATTCACTTTAGAGTTGCTGGAGGCCAGAGATCACTGCACTGGGCACAAGACAGGAACCAATCATGGCTGCAATGCTAGTTTATCTTAGGACCCATTCACACACATCCAACACCATACTGAGCCAAATGCACCTCTTTTTGTTATGGGAGGAAAGAAAAGTACCTGGTTAAAAACTCCACACAGACAGTGATTGGGCCAGGATTGTAACAAAAGACCCTGGAGGCAGCATTGTTTACCAACAATAACATTATTAACCTGTAATGAACACCGACTGAAATCAACAGTTAAATAAAAATTCAGTAGGTTTGCAAGGCTGAGAAGAGGCAAGCTAATTAGATCCTAGGAGAGATGGTGTCCTGTATAAATATCACACCTTTCATATTCAAGCAAGGAGAAAGTTTGTTTTGATAATGGACCATCATTCTGGAAACAGTCAATTGAAAGAAATGGAATTCAAGAAACTGTCCCTTGGTCTCTGCTATCCCAACAATAATGCATCTTGTCGAAAACTGCTTTATGAAACAGAAGTATATGTACTTTTTTATATTTTCTCAGTGCTTTTGATTTTAGTCACTGTCTGTGGCAATCTTTTTGTGATAATTTCTATCGCTCATTTCATTCAGCTTCATACACCAACTAATTTTCTTCTCCTTTCACTTGCGGCTGCTGACTTCCTAGTAGGATTGTTTGTGTTGCCAATTTCCTTAACTATACTGATTGAAACCTGCTGGTATTTTGGTGTTATTTATTGTTATTTGTATCAGGCACTTGCAACATTTTTCAGTGTAACTGTTATATTTAATTTGGCTTTTATATCAGTTGATCGCTATATTGCTGTCTGCAATCCATTCTTTTACAGTTCAAAAATAACTTTGACTGTTGCAAGGTTCAGCTGTGCAATATCTTGGCTGTATTCTTTTTCATATACATTGATACTTTTATCTTTTAGTGACATTAAAACAGATATTTGCCAGCAGTCATGTATCCAGTACTCTTCTGATGAATCACTTATAATTAATTTAATTGTACATTTTATTTTACCTTTTTTAATAATGGTTTGTTGCAACACAAGAATATTTACAGTTGCAAGAAGCCATTCAAGAGCCATCAACTGTATAATGGAGAAGATGCAATCTTCAGAAATCATTAATAATAAAATATCTAAAGCATCAGAAAGGAAAGCTGCTAAAACATTAGGAATAGTAGTGGCTGTCTTTATCATATGCTGGCTTCCTCTTATTTTATTCAATGTTTGTAGTTACTTTTCTTTTTATAATATATTTTTCATAAGGAATGCATTGGTTCTGCTAAGTGAGGTGAACTTTGGAGTTAATCCTGTCATTTATGCTTTTTTTTATCCCTGGTTCCGAAAAGCACTGAAAATAATCTTAACTTTTAAAATATTTAGTCCAGCATCTTCAGTGATTAATTTATTGTAAATTCTGTACACTTAATAGTGTAAATTCTAACACTTAAAAAAAAACAATGCACAATAATAGGCCGTGTGTTTGTTTTGCTTTTGTCCTGTTAAAAAAATTGCAATATATTTCCGGCACAAATTTATAAATAGAATTTTGTACTCTGCAAGTTATTGTGTTTTTTCTGAAAATGCGCTGTAATAATAATAATAATTCATTACATTTATATAGTGCTTTTCTCAGTACTCATGTTGTTTATTACTCTATTTAATGTGTTTAGAATCATTGTTCAGCACTTCAAAACAATACTGGCTGAAGTTTTATGTTCGAGTGATGTTATTTCTTATTCTGTTTTCTAAAGTTATGATTTGAATTATACTCCTATATTCATCGTGTTTCTAAGTATTTTAATGTAGGTTTTGACTGTTTAAAATAAAAAGCATATTCAAAGATATATCTCTGAAACAGTGATTTGTCAGCACACTTTTTCTTTTGGCAATTTTATCAATCATTTTTTCCTTCTTATACTGTTAACTGCTTGTCATGTTGTGTTATTTTTACTGTTTAATGCTATAAATTGTTAAGATCTGCTAGCAGAAAGAATGACAGTTTCTACCGTCTTGCTCACATCACCATAAGAAATCTATGACAACAATTAAACTTTGTATAACTGATGTTGAGCCAGAGGCAGCAGATTTGTTTTTACTAAAGTGACAGTGAAATTTTACTTGCTGTGCTGTAGAGAAAAGCCAAGCAAAATGACACCTTTTATTGGCTAACTAAAAAGATTACAATATGCAAGCTTTCGAGGCAACTCAGGCCCCTTCTTCAGGCAAGATGTAAGAAGGGGCCTGAGTTGCCTCGAAAGCTTGCATATTAAGGAGAATTCCTTCTTGTCATACTGTTTTAAAGTAGTAAGGTAAATATCAGTTTATTGGTTTTGTGTAAGACGTGTTTTTTAAACCACTGAAAACTGCAAGAACACTAGAAAATATCAAAAGGGTGAGATAAGCAGTAGACATTGAGCATGGTGTTAGTCATTAGAGTTAAACACTTCAAACTGAACTGTTCACTGAATTATTCAGCAAGATTTACCCTATCACCAATATAAAGTACTCATAGTGTATATATTTATTAGGAATAATGTGTTTTTTTTTTCTGGCTAATTCAACTGTTAAATGGAAACCAGAATATTTTAAACTCTTTGCGAATTAATTTAGAAAAATGTATTGTCAATAGTGGAGCTCATATGAAAAAAAATTTAAATGGATGTTTAAGACAATGAGAATAAGCTGTGTTGATTAACTTATTTTTTAACTACTTCCTTTCTTAACTGGTGCTATGAGTGAAATAGGCAATTAAAAAAATTAAGTTACCTTCTTGTATTATTTATGTGTCAACAAAATATTAATACATATATGTACAGTTTTTTTAAGTTATGTACTTGGAATGTATTGTTATCAGGCATTTTTGTAGACACCTATGCTGTAAGGAAAGCACCACAAGTGCTTGCTTTTGAAGACAGCAATTGTTTACATTGGTCCTGGCTTCTTTAGGAGATTTCAATGTGTAGGCGTGGCCAGAGTTCGCAACGCTCATTTTAGCAATGAGAAGTAGACCATAATTTATATCTGATGTATGCAGCATTTGTTTAATATAGTTGTAAAAGGCTCTCTATCAGCAGCTGCTACAGAATATTGCTTATAAATACAAATTGGGCGGAGTGGTGGCTCTGAGGCTAAGGATCTGCGCTGGTATCCCGAAGTCTGCTGGTTCAAATTCCCGTCACTGCCAAAAGAGATCTTACTCTGCTGGGCCCTTGAGCAAGGCCCTTAACCTTCAATTGCTCCAGGGGCGCTGTACAATGGCTGACCCTGCGCTCTGACCCCAAGGAGTATGCGAAAACTAACAAATTCCTAATACAAGAAATTGTATAAGGCGGAATAAAGAACAAAAAAAAAATTATTATTATCAAAAACGATCTTTATAATTTGGTGCACAATCAATGTTTTATTTATAAATCTCATTTAAAAAAAACCAAAGTGCTGTTCATAAACACAGAATAAAAACAACTTCAGAAAAAAAAAATCAACAAATAAGTTAAACATATAAAAACATAAAATTAAAAATACATAAATAAATACATCTCTTATTAAACCATTAAAAGGCTATAATAAAAATATAACACTACTGCCTTTAAACATCTTCATATGCCAATGAGAAAAGGGAAGATTTTAATTGATATTTAAAAATATTAATAGTGTTTAAAGGCTGAGTGTAAAAGGGTAGTAAATTACATAGAACAGCCACAGAAAAAGCACAACCACCCATCAACTGAGACTGTGTGATGGTCAGAAGTTTTTGATCAGATGATCTCAAAGGCCTAGAGGTGGAGTAGGGGTAATGGAGGTGTGAGATATCTTCTGGTGCCAAGCCACTGAGTGCATTAAAGACAAATAATAAAACTATAAAGTGTATTTTGTATTGTACTGTCAACCAATGAAGAGGAAACAGCACTGAAGAAATATGTTCTTCCTTTTTTGTACCAGTCAGGAGATGAGATGTCTGATTGTGGACTAGCTGGAAACAGGACAGTGAAGACTAATTAACACCCAAATAAAGAGAATTACAATAATCAATACAAGAAGAAATACATGTCTGTACAATTATCTTTAAGTCTTTAAACAAAAGCAAAAAAATTCAGTTTGTCAAGCTTCTTAAGCTGCAGAAAACTGACTTTTACCACACTGTTAATTTGCCTGTTAAATGTGAAAGATTTATCAAAGATGGTGCCAAGATTTCTGACATGGATGTACACATTTTCTAACAATGGCTTAAATTATTAATGATATTTATGATTGAATTTGGGGAACCAGCTATAATAACTTCATCCATCCATTTTCCAACCCGCTGAATCCGAACACAGGGTCACGGGGGATAATAACTTCAAATTTACTTTAATTTATCTGAAGGAAGTTTAGTGATATCCACTGCTCTAAGCAAATAACAGTGGTGTTTAGAAATGTATCAGATATTAGTGGCCAATACAACTAAGTATCATCTACATAACACTGAAAAGAAATATACTTTTGAAAAATATATACTAAAGGAAGTATATACAAAGAGAACAAGGCTGGGTCCAAAATGAAACAGTGAGGAATCACCCATGTGATAGATGCTGAAGAATAAGAAATACTCCTCACTGAAAAAGTCCTAAGTCTTAGGTAGGAACTAAGCAACTGTACCTTAAATACCAACCACATTTCAAGAGGACTGAGTGAGCAATGGTATCAAAGTCTGCATTTAGATCTAGTTAAATCAAAACAGCACAACATCCAGAATCGACAGCCCATATCAAGTCACCATAGCCTTATGGAGGGCTAATTCAGGGCTGTACTATGGTATGCCCTGAAACTTGACTGATAAGCCTCAAAAATGTCATATTTAATTAAGAATGAGAAAAGCTTTTTACAATACTTTGGATAAAAATGGCAATTAAATATGGATCTAATCTTCTATCACAGCTCCAGCTTATTCAAAACTCAGCTGCAAGAGTCCTTACTCGAACCAGCAGCAGCGAGCACATCACATCCATCCTGCTCCGTCTCCACTGGCTCCCTGTGTCCTACAGAATCGAATATAAAATCCTACTAATAACCTACAAAGCTTTATATAACCTCGCACCAAACTACATCAGTGACCTCCTCCATCACTATATGCCTGCCCGCCCACTAAGGTCCTCTGATTCTGGTAATCTTGTTGTGCCCCTCACTAATCTACACTCTATGGGTGACAGGGCCTTCAGCTGTATAGCTCCCAGACTCTGGAATGACCTACCAAAATTAATCAGGTCAGCTGACTCCATGAATTCTTTTAAAAAACAACTCAAAACTCATCTGTTCAGGAAGGCTTTTAGCTCTACTTGACTTTATTACCTTTCTCTCAGTTTACTTCTCTGTCAAGATGCCAATGTAACCTGTATGTGTGTGCTAGACCATCAATTATGTTGTCTGTTTTTTTTTTTTTTTTTCAGAATTTACTGTCTTAATCTTCTTTTTTATTTATCTGGTTTGTAAAATGCTATATACTGTATATTCTGCCGTTCTTTATTATATTCTGTAAGTGCCTTGAGCATGGGAAAGGTGCTATATAAATAAAATGTATTATTATTACTATTAAAATTATTTGGAACTGAGGGGTATAAATTAGGCTTTTTTTTATAAGAGGTTGCATTTTAGAAGTGATTTGACAGTGTTGACATCATGAGTAGTAGTTGCTATTGTGAGCTGGGGGGCTGATTGCACCCTCAGAGAATACAGACGTTCCTGGGAAAACTCCTGAAAAACGTTGAAAGACTACCTTCATATTGCTCCTTGGCGGCTCTGTCGTGTGATGAGCCTCTCACGCGGTACTCCGCTTACTTAAAAGCCTGTACAGGCACCTGTCAGATTCAGAATTGATTGTTTGCTTTTCTCTCTCTCGCTCTCTGACGTTCTCTGCTCCTGGCGGAACTGTCGTCTATGACTTGTCATAGAGCACGTTTAAACTTTTGAAAAAGAGACAAATGTTTGTTTGCAGTGTTTGAATAAAATTCCTGTTTTCTACAACCTCTGTGTTTCTGTGCAAATCTGTGACCCAAGCGTGACACTATAAACAGAAACCTTCCAGAAAACAGTGACAGGGTGGGAATAAGAAAATATAATATTAAAAAATAAAACTTTTAAATTAAAACCACAATAACAAAATTATGTAAATATCTTATTTTTTCCAGGACATTCATGTTTTTATGCATTGTATATTGCTTTAGGCATTGCATCCAGGAATTTTACATAATTTCCCATTTTCAATCGCGGGAAACTTGAAGGGGGACCTCACCACATATTGTTACAACGCATACAAAACATCATAAAGGAAACCAATCCCCCTAGCAATACCCCAGCTCTTAGATTTAAAATACATTTTTATAATGTGCACAAAACTCATAGAGGACCAGAAATGCTCACTTGATTACTGAATTGTGTACCGTTTTGGGACTATGAAGATCTGGTTAGACTCCAAATAAGATGGATCTTGAAATGTGAAGGAAGTGCCAACTTATGGGTCACTGAAACAATATGTTTTACAATAGTATAAGGCTCTTATATTAGCTTCTAATTACTTTGGAATTATACAGTAATAGTCAATAAGACTCAGAACAGAAGACCTAAAGGAGCTTAGCATTGATAGCTTTTATTTTCTTATAAATATCTCAAGGTTCATGGTGGAATGACCAACAGAAGTCTACTAACGTAGACTAACTTCACATCCTTTTATATTCTATTTACCCCTCTCAAAAATGTGTAAAACCAGTAACTTTTGTTCAATAAAGGAATGGTGTGAAGTCTTTTATTGTTTGTTTATCTAATACCTCGTCAGGAAAATGGATGGATCAACCTAACACTGTATATTTAATTTAAAAAACATTTAAATAACACGTCGTCTGGATAATGAAAAGGTATATCTCTAACCTAAATATACATTACTGGCTATTTTGAAGGAATGAGAAGAGAGAGAAAAAATATTGATCGAGAGACAAAAAAAATGTGAAGCAAAACTAAATTCAATATCTTGTAGACATGATTTATGGTAAGGAAATTCCAATTGCAAAAATGGATTTAACACACCTAAATCTATGAAGTACACCATTTTTTTGCATGGCAGTATTTTGGTGCAGACCAGTGCAATCGATTCTGGATTAACTGTTTTCAAAACAAGTGCACTAACCATGGCATACATAATGTGTTCTAAATTGAACTAACTGTTGTTCATTTTCAGGATATCTGTGCAGCCATTTAACAATATCTGCTTGATGCTTGAAGACACAAATAAATAAATATACATGCATACATACAGAGAGACACCAACTCAACTTCATTTATATAAAGTTTCATTTTAAATATATATTTAATTACATGTTTAGAGATTAGAGTTCCCTGTGATTTCTATACCATCTGCCATAATGCAAAGAACTGCAAACTTCAACGCACTGTGTGATACATAATTTGAATTACAGTAGGATTGCTGAGAGCACAAGAGGCTGCAAATTTGGAAACTTCTTTGGATGGCATGTCAGTCTGGCAAAATATGAAAGCACAGAAGTTCTTGATGCTTACTTGTAGTAGATTGGAGCAACAACTTATACAGCAGTGGCTATCCAAAACAAGATCTTAGTAAATAAACTGTCAAATGTATGTGAATGATTTTTTCTATACCTTTTAAAAGTGTAACAAAGAAAAAACATTTTAATTTATGTTATGGTGATTAAAATATGCTGAAAAATGAAAATATACAAAGAAGAAATTAACTGAGTTAAGGACTACACAAACTGCACTTGTTTACTGAAACACTTTTAATAATGCATTTTATGTTAGTTACAATGTTTGTTAAGAATAACTGAATAGTTAAAGTGTAAAAAGAGGGAATGTTTTCAGGAAGCATATTTGACTGGTAAGAAAAGCCTGTTTCTTTAATGTTTACTTAACCCTGCCATGTTCACCGTAAGTCTAAGGGAGATTCTGTTATGTGCAGATTCAGAATATGAAATTTGTAGTTGTCATTTCTGATGTAGTTTTCAAGCGACTTGCTGAATGCAAAGCTGCCTCTTCATATTCTATCTGTGATGTCAAAAGCATGGTTTTAGTTATATTAGCCTGTTTTATTGACATAGGTACATATGAGCTCCAGGAAGGGATTTCTACAGATGTTAGAGATAGGAGCTCTTTCCGCAGAAACAAAGACTGAGGAAAGGGACAATCTATGAGCCTTAGTAATAAAAGGACAATAAAACGTCAGACAGAAAGAACTGACAAGAAATCAGACTAGATGATCTCCAAACAATAATGTAGCTACAAAATTATATGCTGCCCAGAATCAATGTAAATATCAACTTGGCATTTGACATTTCAGAAAATGCTGGTGTTATGGTATTAACTGTGCATTCTATTTGGTTTTTGTTTATGGCACTAACTGTAATATTTTAAGATAACTTTTTTGTTTAAACCTGCATTCTTGCTTATTTGTTTGCTCTGTACTATTGCAGAGAAGCTAAGAGACTCAGTTCTTTTCTTAGCTAAGTCAATAAGGTTATGAGGGACAGAGAACACTTGCAATAGAGAAGGTACCATACAGTTAATCCTTGGTGAAGTCTGAAGTACTAGTAGACTATTGTTCTAAGTGCAACTGCATTGCACCTATACATTTTACATCCTTAAAGGTTGTTAAATGTATGAATAGAAAAACGCATGTAACATATAATTGTAGTCTACGGAAAAAATCATGCATTTCATAAAGGGGATTAATATTCTAAGGAAAGGTGTCCCCAAAACATTTTCCCACAATTAAATAATCTGTTACAATAAAAATGAAACTATCATGTATTTATATAAAAAAGACAAATTATTCTATATGTAATGTTCATTACAAACTGTACTCTCAAACCCTGCCTTTTTTGGTTTTGAAAAATAAACTCAACAACGGATGCTAAATCTTTTCTTTTTAGCAAATCTGTAACATTTCCAACAACCAGCTGGAACAACTGTAGAATTATAACTTTATTGGAACACAAGATGTAATGTAAATCAACACACAGAACCTTATAACCATCTGCCAACCTCTGTTCAACTTGGCCCTAGGAGTCCTGTAGTCCAGAATGCCTCTGTAGCTGTCTGTTAAATAATCCAGTACCTCCTCCCTTAAACTGACCCAACCATACAACAACACTAGAAAAACACAACAATATCTATGATTGTTATGCCAGCAAAGAATTCTGATCCTCTTTTTATGTTGAAGAGTCACAATTCTCATATTTACTGTTTGAATTAGTTTTGTAATGACAAAAAACAAATCACTAGGGTAAACCTTTTGATGTTTATGATCATTTACACTTTTTTACATATGGCCAAGTACTGAATTGCACTGAAACAGACTTTGAATCATCTGCATTTTAGCCTATACCTACACTGCATGTCTTAGTGATTTAATAAAAGTAGAAAATATTGTTTTCTTTCTTACAGCCCTAATAGCCATGTGAAAAACTTCCTTGTTGAATGTAGCTATGTAGCTTATCAATGATTATGTTTACTTTTTTGTATAAGCAAAAATACACCTTAAGAAGAAATTAATGACTAAAATTATGTTTATGATTCTGGCAATAACTCACTGTGAATTTCTTACAATACTAGATGTATTTAGCAATACGTCAAATAATATTATAAAAAGACAGTATTAATAACTTTTTAAATAACAAATAAAGTACTTACCATTTCTTGAAAATCCATCTATTCTTTATGCAACCATGATTCTTTTTTTAAATGATATTTTACAGATTACATAAGTTAGAAGTAACTTTGCAAAAAAAAAATCGATAGAGGTGTCATCCATCCAACTAATCATGTTCTCTATGCGCTTAGTTAGTTTAGGTTTGTAGGGTCTATGGGCCGATCTGTGTTGGAAGCAAGGACAAGCCTCAGAAAGAGGACTAATCCTTTGTAGGCTACACTTATTTTAATTTGCACAAGTGTAACATATAGTATTTTTGCCGGTTTTTAATTTCCGTTTTTATTGTTCATCAAAAGTAGAAAACCTATCTCAATTTTTCTTTGAACAATCACTCTTTTTTATTCAGAAATAGTACTGTTTTTACAAAAATGTAGTGGATTATCAGAGCAGAAAGAAATGTATAAATGAAAGTTGAATATGCTGTATTTGTTTATAATGTTGATTAAATGGTAGCCACCTTACTGTCTTAAGTATAGTCAGAAAATATAATATTTTTAACTGTTCAGATTTTTCTGCGGTGGGTTGGCACCCTGCCCGGGATTGGTTCCTGCCTTGTGCCCTGTGTTGGCTGGGATTGGCTCCAGCAGACCCCCGTGACCCTGTGTTCGGATTCAGCGGGTTGGACAATGGATGGATGGGTGTTCAGATTTTTTTGGTTTCTGCTTTGTGCGTGATGTTACAGAGATAAGCTCAAAGCCCTTACAACCTTGAAAACATCTGGAGGATGAGTGAATAGAATCCTTAGTAGTAGATCAGTTCTGGCCATAAAATAGCACATATTAAAATATTCTAGCTGTATTTAGTGTACAAGCTTTACCAATATTAAACAGAAGATAAATAAATACACACTGATCAGGCAAAGAACCAAGATCAATATCAGGTAAATCAATATAACAGCTTTATTGCAGAAGAACAATCAGACACCATGGCAAGTCAGATTACAGTTTTGATTAATTAGCCTGTGATGAGCCATTTTGTGCACAGCACCAATCAAGCAAGAAGGAAAAAAACATTCTCTAACACTTACTAGAATTTTCCAGATATTACATTCTAGAACACCCATAGGTATATTTTACCCCAGCAAAGATTACGATATTACCAGCAGACCTAATACTGGCCCAAACTTATTTCAGTAATATGCTGAGGCAGGCCATCATTAAGTAGTAAGCAATCTCAACAAGTAAAGTACAAGTAGCAACACTTGACATGAATTTAGTCAATCTAACATTAAGACTTTCAGGCCTCCAAGCTTTGCAGCAGTAATAGAAACCATATTTTTTTCCACAACAAAAGAAGAGAAACAGTATAAGAATTAAATAGTATCCACTCATGAATAATACACTTGGAATGCTAGGGTAGACAAAACATAACACATTTGTGAACTATATTTGGTAGTAATGTCATCCATTTTATGTTTTACTTATTTTATTTTTGCACAAGGCAATTAAAAATCATGCACTCATATTTATACTGAGTCACACAGAAAGGGTAAAAGGAATAATTCAGTTTTTAATGAACCAGAAATTTCAAGAGAGTAAAGAATCTGAAATAGACATTTAGAAGTTTTGGGTAAATTCTAAGGTTTATGTGTAAAGTTTATACATTTAGAATGTTAAAATATAACATAGGCTTAAGGATCTTGAGTCATGCACTATTGATATTTAGAATATTAAGAAAACGCTTGGCAGTTAATATAATAAGATATATTTTGAAATTCTGCTAATAGAAAATTACATGTTAGTGAAATGTGAGTATAAGTAAAAAGAACAAGATTTTTTTATAATAAAAAGAAGAGGATTAAGGAGAAGTGTACAATTACTTAATGGTTTTCTGGAAATAAATTAACCAGAGAAGACTCAGGGTCACATATCCTAAGAGTCATGATAAGTTTAAATGACTTCTGAAACCAAGAATAAAATAAAGCGTAGATGATAGGATTAAAGCCAGAGTTAAAAAATACAAGCCATGTAAAAGCATTGAATACTATACGAGGTGTGGAAAAACTTGTGTATGTGTCAAAAATGATACATAAATAATATGGAATCCAACAAAGAAGGAAAACAGCCATTACAATTCCTAATGTTTTTGCAGCTTTCCTCTCTGACTTTTTAGACATGTTACACTGATTCCTTTCCTTTGTTACCATTTGTTGAGACATTGAGTTAATGATTCTCAAATGTCTTTTAGCAACTATAAAAATTTTTATGTAGAGACTAACCATTACAGAACAGGGAAGAATGAATGTAGCAATAAGATCCACTAAGCCCCAAGTTTCTGTATATATTACATCACATTTTCCTAAACAAATATTTACATTTTCATATGTAAATGTAATTCCTTTAAAATAAATCAATACCCAATTGTACAATAAGGATACTGCCCAACTAGTTGCAATAAACATCTGTATTACAGGAACTGTTATTTTAGAAGAATACAGCAGAGGATCACACACAGCAATATAGCGATCGATAGCAATAAATACTAAGTTACTAATAGAAACCGAGGTAAGTAAGAAACTGATACAGAAGTAAATAAAACACAATGTGTCCCCAAAATACCAGCAGTTTTCAATGATTTGTATAAGTTTGAATGGCATAGAAAAAATTCCCACCATAAAATCAGCCACTGCCAATGACAGAACAAGAAGATTGCTTGGTGTGTGAAGCTGCCTAAAATGAGAAAAGGAAATAATTACCACAAGGTTTCCAAAGACAGTAAGCAAAACAGTAGATGCTGAGAAGGCATAAAGGATAACAGAGACTTCAGGTGCTCGCATTTCCTTGAAGCAAGACTTGTTGTCAAAAGGATAACAATGCTGCATTTTTCTGAAGAACTATTTCTATTGTTTTTTTTTTTTTTTCAATTTTCAAAATGGTTGTGCAAAAACCATCTATTCTATTTAAGGTGTTTACACAAGTAATATAACAACCCTTAGTAATGTGAAACCTGCTCTCTTGTTATTTCCCTCCTAATGCAGCTCTTGATGGTTTATATAGCTGAGGTGAGACAATTCCATTTATCTTGGGGTTTTGTGTGAATTTCTGATGCAATTTACTGATGACGAAAATAGTTTAATCAATGAAAAGTAATATACCAAAAAAGTACATATCTTGTGACATGTTTTTTTAGTTTGCATCTTTAATTTTGCAATGATTTACAGAATTACAATATTAATTACATGCATCAAATTCTAACACCCTTTCCTATCAAAAGATCTGTGACTTTCTCAGACACTTTTGTGCAGAATAATAAGTTCAGGACCTACCCAACATCAACCCATACTCACACACTCCCCAGTATTCCCTGAGTGGTCATTAGGAAAGGAATATAAAAACAATACATACTGTAAATGCTGGAAAAAAGGATTGAGACTTTACAAAAAGATATGTAAACACAACAACAAACTATTAATTCATCCATCCATCAATCTCCAGGGCAGGGTCTCAGCTATCCCAGCAATCAGTCCATAGCAGGGTGAAAACACTAACACTAACACATGCACAAAGACACTAGTGCCATAGTTAGCAACACTTATTCACCTAACCTGTATGTCTTTTACGGTGGGAGGAAACTGGAGCACCCACAGGAAACCCATGTGGACATGGGGAGAACATGCAAACTCCACACAGGAACCCCCCAGGATGTGAAACCCAGTCTCCTTTGTAAGGTAGCAGTGCTACCACTGCCAAACCCAGTTTTCACAAACTCCAGTGTACCTGTTAGGAGCACAGAGTACATATTGGTTAAAGGTGGACATCTTATTTTTTTTGTGAGAGTCCTCTCTGTGACTGCATAAGGCAAGATCAGTTTGTGAATATAGCCTTCTGATTTTGAAAGGTTAATGTCCATATTCTAAGCCTGAACATTTGAGAATTTGTGACAGGAGCATTGTTTGAACATTCAACCTATCACATGTCATCGACAAGCTGATGAATATTTTTTGTCATTTTCTCGGCTGTAGCAGACCCTGTCAGTTGAAAACAGTTACCTGCTGCATTAGTGTACATTTTTCTTGTAGATGTCATGAAATAACTCAGCACTGCACTAACTATTGTTAGATATTCTATTACATTAAACAGTATAATGTTTTTGTGCTTTCTCACCCTTTCAATTCCAAAATTTATTGTCTGAACAAAAGCAACATTTGTTTATATAGCACATTTTCATACAACAATGTAGCTTAAAGTGCTTTACAAAATGACAGAAAGTTACAAGAAGAGTAAATAAATGAGATTAAGCAATAATATTAAAGAATAACAACAAAATAAGGTAAGGCAGGGGTTGGTCTCGTGGAGAGCTGAGACACCCGCCTTCATTCCATCATTTCAGGGGGCTTCATGGTGCCTTGATCAAGTGGTGGTGGTGCAGATCGCCACCACAGGAGAACCAGAAAAGACAACAGAGAATAGTAGAGATTTTTACAGATTGCGATCCCTGAATAATTTGATAATTCTGTACCCATACAGCTTACTAGCTGCCCCCGCACCTCCACCCACGTAGTAGTGAAACAGGGCAAACTTTAAAAACCAATAAAAAATTTTTAAAAAATGTAATACTGGCCAAGCAGGAGGTAGGTACGCTACAACGTTAGACATTGGCACTGTATCTGATTGTGTTGAGCTCTGATGGGAGTGTTTCCCCCGTGTGGGGAGAAAAGTACATGGCCATAATATCTGTGGCAATCAGTAGCTGCCCTCTAAAATACACATATCTCCTTAACAATCTCTAGATGATAATGTCTGATGAACAAACAGGTATCGCAAGCTAAGTGGAGGCAAGGTTCGCTCCAACAAGTGGTGAGTGGTAGATTGACTCGAAAGGAGGTTGACACGTGAGTGAGGAGGGCCCTGCCCCACTCCACTCGACCTGTAGCCGCTCATTCTCGGATTTGCGCAGATAAAACAGCACCACAAAGAAAATTATAGAAAAAATCCTTCTATCAGTAAAGTATTTGAAATTTTAGGTGTATAACAGCTGGCGCCCTTCCCGGGGATTTGTTCCTACCTTGCTCCCTGTGTTGGCTGGGATTGGCTCCAGCAGACCCACATGACCCTGTTAGGATATAGCGGGTTGGATGATGACCAACTGACCAAAGCCCTACTGTCTACCACACTACTTGGTAGCTTATTCCAGGTTTCTATGGTTCTCTGTGTAAAGAACAATTCTGCAAAGTTTGTGTGAAATTTACCCTTAACAAGTTTCCAATTGTGTCCCCATTTTCTTGATGAACTCTTTTTAAAATAACAGTCTTAATCCACTGTACTAATTCCATTCCTAATTTTAAATACTCATGTCTCTCAAATCATGTTTCCTCTTAATCTTCTTTGCTTTAACTGAAAAGGCTCAGCTCTTTTAATCTTTCCTCATAAGTCATCCCCTGTAGCCCTGGAATCTGCCTAGTTACCCATTTCCAGACTTTTCAAACGCTACTATGTCCTTTTTGTAGCCTGGAGGCCAAAACTGCATGCAGTATACAAGGTGAGGTCTAATCAGTATGTTATATAGCTTGACAGTGTAAAGTCCACTATGAATCCTAAATCCTTTTCATAAGGTGTAATTTTAAAGTACAGGTAAAATTCTGTTATAACGAATATCTTTACAATGGAATTTTCATTACAACGAAGTATTTTTATGGTCCTGACAGTTTCCCCATATGACAGAGTCTATAGAAATCTCGTTAATATGAAATACATACAACAGATACTTAAAAGGAAATGCCAAAAGGCCTTGGAATACCAAAAGAGCTGCTTACTTTGTGAAGTTTTTTCTTTAAGAAACGCAGTTAGACCTGCTCTGAGCTGTTCTGACAGGCTTTAAGCTGTTCTGCGTTTGCAGCTCACTTCCGTAGAAACATCCTGACGAGAAACATTGTAAAAGTTCCTCAGAGTTTCCTTTGCTGTTAAAAGTTGTGTTAAAGTTTTGCTCTGTTTGTTCTGTTGTGTTTTTCAATTACCCTCAATAAAAAATGGCCGAATCGAAAAAGCAACAGCAGTTCACTTTAGAAGAAAAGCTTGAGATTTTTGCGGCTCTTGATTCCAGTTTAAAGAAAAAAGAAGTTGCCAGCAAGTTTGGAATTTCACTGTCAACACTCTCAACCTTCTTGAAACACCGCACAAAAATCGAGGAGAAATCTCAGGAAGCAAACCTTGGGCCCCAACACAAACGTATGCGAACTGCAGCGTTTTAAGATGTTGAAATAGGAGTTTTTATGTGGTTCCAAGGTGCTCGTGCGAGGAACATTACGATTACTGGGCCACTCATCCAGAAGAAAGCGAAATCAATGGCTACTGCCTTGGGGCATGAAGACTTTGCTGCCAGTTGGGGATGGTTGATTCGCTTTCGAGAATTGTATTGCATGCGAAAAAAATGAGCCTAAAGTTAACGTGAAGGAAGCCATAGAAATGATCGCTAGTGCCTGGTCGTGTGTCACAAAGGACATAATTGTAAAGTGCTGCAAAAAGAGTGGCATAATTAAGATGGCTTTCAACCCAGAAACTGGTGAAGATGAGAAAGATCCTGTGGAAGACACATGAATTCGTGAACTGTGGGCTAACATTGCACAGAGGTCATCTGGGATCCCTGCAGAGATCAATTTCAATGACTTCGTCACCACTGATGACCAGGTACTTGTCACAAGTGAGATGACTGGTCAAGAAATTTTGAATAGTGTGACCAACATTGAAGCTCCAGGAGTGAGTGATAGTGATAGTAATGAAAAAGAAGCTATACCTGTAGTTACCAAGGAGAAAACAAGTGCTGGTGAAGCTTTGGCTGCTTTCGAGCGCGTCAAAAATTTATTGACATGTTCAGACATGGCAAATGATGACATTTATGATGCCTTGAAACAAGTAGAAGATGCACTGCTAACGTCAGTAACTAATAAACATTTTTGTACAGACAAAAGTAACAGACTATTTAAAGAAGTAAATACAGGTATGTTTAATTTTATTTTCATAAAAAATAAAATATTGTAATGTAAACAGAATTCCATTATAACAAATTTTTCAGTTCAACTAATTTTTTTAAGTTCCTCCAGATTCGTTGTAATGAGATTTTACCTTTATAATGAGGTGTTAAACATTTACATGATTTCTGTTTGCCTTAGGATCACAAGAGTAGGCAACTAAGGCAAACCCACCATCCAGTCAATGCACAATGTCCCAGTATACTTTGAATTATATCAACTTTTAAAAAAGGCAGGCAAAACCTACAATTTTATTGTACTTTATTGTGCCTCAAATGTTATTTGTTGTTGTTACTGTTGCCATTGTTTTATTATTCTACAGAGTATAATAATAAATTAAATTAAAAAAGCATTTCCAAAAAGATTTCACAGAAAGTGAGTACCAGTTACCCTTTAGTTTAGTATTATTTATTTTTTCATTATGACTGTCTAATATAAGTTTCCTCTATATCATGTATCTCACTTGATTTACTAGGAATACCAATGGCAATTTAGTCTGCTTGTATGTACACATCACACATGACTTTCACTACTTTGCATTTTGAACAATATAAGTGCTCTATATCACAAACATCACTCACTCTGTTTGGAAAAGCAATGTCAGTTAAACTCTTCATGTTTATGTGCTTACCACATGAGTCTTACTGATTGTCAAGTCAGATAATATAAGCACTCTCAAAACTTATCATTTTAGTTGGACTTTTTTGTGATTGTCATGATTAGTTTGCATTATTGTTAGGCAGTCTTTTTATATTACTTGTCAATATGCAGCTGAATACTGTGTACAACCACAGAAACTTTTTTGAGGAATGGTATAAAATTCTGTGATACACTTGTTAGACACAAGGGTTCAGTTCCTGAGATAGTATGTAGTACTTAGTTAAACAGTACTGTACTAAATGGAGACAATCCTCAGATCCAAGTGCTATCCTAGTAAAGAGCAGAGGATGATCTATAGCAAATTTAACTAATGTTTAGCTAATTTTGTTTTGTCTTTGGGTTTCTCCTTGGTTTGAATGCCCGCAATCAATATCTCACCCTTTCTAATTTAACAATGTGCTGCTACACAGTCCTCTTGATTTAAAGGGAAAATGTGCATCCTCATGTAAACTTAAAAAAAGATTGCAGTCATTAAGCAACATTAGATTGGCTGTTGTTACTGTAAATGCTACATGAAAAGACCAGGAAATTCTTATATGGAAAGTAATTATGATGAAAGGGAAAAGTTAATAGAATCATATCTGAAGCATAATTGTCTCTTTGTAGCTCATATATCTTATGGGTGACCTGGGTGGGGCATGTGCTGGAACCCTGAATGCCAAGGGGCCTTGGCATATGTTAGAAAAAAAGTAATAGTGGCATTTTTATGTTTCTGTTTTATCCTTACGCTCTTCCACACAACACACATGCATGGTTACTAATATATTATATTACCCCACCTGAATGTAATATACAAGTGACCGCTTTCTTAAATCTTCAAGGGGGACCAACCCCTGCTCAATATAATGTTCGAATAACACTGTGCTCGAATCTTGCACTCCGATCTTCAAGTGGTACCATCCCCCAGCTTGTCCATCCATCCATTTTTCAACCCGCTGAATCCAAACACAGGGTCATGGGGGTTGCTGGAGCCAATCCCAGCCAACACAGGGCACAAGGCAGGAACCAATCCCGGGCAGGGTGCCAACCCACCGCAGGACACACACAAACACCAAGCACACACTAGGGCCAATTTAGAATTGCCAGTCCACCTAACCAGCATGTCTTTGGACTGTGGGAGGAAACCGTACCGCCCGGAGGAAACCCACGCAGGCACAGGGAGGACATGCAAACTCCACGCAGGGAGGACCCGGGAAGCGAACCCAGGTCCCCAGGTCTCCCAACTGCGAGACAGAAGCGCTACCCACTGCGCCACCGTGCTGCTCCCCCCAGCTTGTTTAATTTTATATGTGATGTTCCTGTAATGTGGAGTTTCGATCTGGTCTTGCTATAAGTCATTTCCCAATTATGTATTGTCAGAGAAGGCCGGCAGCCTCAACCCAGCTGGGATGCCCTCAAAATGGAAGGATGGGGGAAGGCAGCTACTTGTCGACATTGCCTCCCCCAAAACAGCAGATGGCAGCTTCCCTGGAGTGTAGCAGTGCCCCGGATTTCAGCAGAGCATCCAGGGACATGGAGTTCAGTTTCTCAGCCATGTTGGGTGCCATGAGTGCTGCCAGGGGGAGCTGTCGAAGGACCTGGGGAGCCATGCTTTCCGCTATAGCCTGGAAGTACTAATGGATCACACAGACAGAAGCCCCAAAATACTTCCGAGCTGATTAAAGAACCTGAGTTCTCCATCTGGCATGTCATGTGGGAGGAAGAACAGAAGCAATTCCAGGTTGGGCACTATTTAAAGGACTGCTGAAGACCCAGCAAGTGAACCAAAGTCAGGTGGAGGTGGACAAAGCTTGCTGGGAGGTGTAGAGGGGAAGATAAAGAGAGATATTTCTATTGATTGTGTTTATTGCCTGTGAGATTGTGGCTGTGGTGCTTTGGGCACTATTAATAAGAAGAAAGGGATTAAAATGCTTCTTATTTGTTTTACTTTGTGTCCTGAGCGTCTGTCTGTTGGGGTTAAAGGGGCAACAGCGACCCCTAGCGTCTTACAGTATATAATACAAAGAATACATCATGAATACATAATAAATGATCTTTCGTTATGCACCCTACTTTTCTTAATTACTGAATTAATACAAAAGTCACCAAAGCTTATAAAATACCTTGTCAGAGAGGGGACAATATTTATAAAGAATGTTGCACTGCAGCGCAAACTTCACTGTAGCGCACAGGCACTATACATAGTGTGAGAGATCTCATATCAGATCTGGAGGACACCTGCAAAGGTATCTCCGTCACACTCCGAAGAATATAGCTTGGAGGGAACTTGCAGCATCTTTCATTGCTCTCGTTCCAATCCAGCAGCAAGACGATTTCTTATTTAGGGACAATGACTCTTTGTCGGGCGTGGGAGGAGTTTGGGGAGGCCATGGAGAATGACTTTCGGACGGCTTCGAGGAGATTCTGGTCCACCATCCGGCGTCTCAGGAAGGGGAAGCAGTGCAGTGTCAACACTGTATATGGTGGGGATGGTGCGCTGCTGACCTCGACTCGGGACGTTGTGGGTCGGTGGGGGGAATACTTCGAAGACCTCCTCAATCCCATTAACATGCCTTCCAATGAGGAAGCAGAGCCTGGGGACTCAGAGGTGGGCTCCCCCATCTCTGGGACTGAGGTCACCGAGGTGGTCAAAAAACTCCTTGGTGGCAGGGCCCCGGGGGTGGATGAGATACGCCCGGAGTTCCTCAAGGCTCTGGATGTTGTAGGACTGTCTTGGCTGACACGCCTCTGCAACATCGCATGGACATCAGGGACAGTGCCTCTGGATTGGCAGACCGGGGTGGTGGTCCCCCTCTTTAAGAAGGGGGATCGGAGGGTATGTTCCTATTACAGAGGGATCACACTCCTCAGCCTCCCTGGAAAAGTCTATTCAGGGGTCCTGGAGAGGAGGGTCCGTCGGATAGTCGAGCCTCGGATTCAGGAGGAACAGTGTGGTTTTCGTCCTGGTCGCGGAACAGTGGACCAGCTCTATACCCTTAGCAGGGTCCTGGAGGGTGCATGGGAGTTTGCCCAACCAGTCTACATGTGTTTTGTGGACTTAGAAAAGGCATTCGACCGTGTCCCTCGGGGAATCCTGTGGGGGGTACTCCGAGAGTATGGGGTACCGGCCCCCCTGATAAGGGCTGTTCAGTCCCTGTACGATCGGTGCCAGAGCTTGGTCCGCATTGCCGGCAGTAAGTCGAACCCGTTTCCAGTGAGAGTTGGACTCCGCCAGGGCTGCCCTTTGTCACCGATTCTGTTCATAACTTTTATGGACAGAATTTCTAGGTGCAGCCAGGGTGTTGAGGGGGTCCGGTTTGGTGGGCTCAGGATTGGGTCACTGCTTTTTGCAGATGATGTTGTCCTGTTTGCTTCATCAGGCCGTGATCTTCAGCTCTCTCTGGATCGGTTCGCAGCCGAGTGTGAAGCGGCTGGGATGAGAATCAGCACCTCCAAATCCGAGACCATGGTCCTCAGCCGGAAAAGGGTGGAGTGCCCTCTCAGGGTTGGTAGCGAGATCCTGCCCCAAGTGGAGGAGTTCAAGTATCTCGGGGTCTTGTTCACGAGTGAGGGAAGAATGGAGCGTGAGATCGACAGGCGGATCGGTGCGGCATCCGCAGTAATGCGGGCATTGCATCGGTCTGTCGTGGTGAAAAAGGAGCTGAGCCGCAAGGCGAAGCTCTCAATTTACCAGTCGATCTATGTTCCTACCCTCACCTATGGTCATGAGCTATGGGTAGTGACCGAAAGAACGAGATCGCGAATACAAGCGGCTGAAATGAGTTTCCTCCGCAGGGTGTCTGGGCTTTCCCTTAAAGATAGGGTGAGAAGCTCAGTCATCCGGGAGGGGCTCAGAGTAGAGCCGCTGCTCCTCCGCATCGAGAGGAGTCAGATGAGGTGGCTCGGGCATCTGATCAGGATGCCTCCTGGACGCCTCCCTGGTGAGGTGTTCTGGGCACGTCCAACCGGGAGGAGGCCCCGGGGAAGACCCAGGACACGCTGGAGGGACTATGTCTCTCAACTGGCCTGGGAACGCCTTGGGATTCTCCCGGAAGAGCTAGAAGAAGTGGCCGGGGAGAGGGAAGTCTGGGCATCTCTGCTCAAGCTGCTGCCCCCGCGACCCGACCTCGGATAAGCGGGAGACAATGGATGGATGGATGGATGGATGGACTCTTTGTCTTTTTACTGAAGATTAATTTTTAAGTGTATGTTGATCCTATTTTTCTATTTCTTATATTACAGTATATAAATATTTCCATGCATGCTCGTCTTTACTGTAGTATTGAGTTAAATGTATTTGATTCAGTATAATGCTATATTTCTGTCAAAATATAAATATAATTTTATGGCATGTTTGTGCTTTTTTATGTTCATAACAGCCTGTCTGATACATATAGAATTAATTTCATAACATTACCACCATAGTAAGTGTAGCTGCTGAAATATATAAGGTGTCATCAGGCACGGGTAAGACGCGTGTCAAAAGAATTCTCAGAGTCCAAGAGTTCGTTTTAAAGGTATTTAGTGAAAGGTAAAAGCAAATCATCCACACAAGAATAAAAGAAAAAATAGTTACACACGTAGAATAAAAGGCAAAAAAAAGGAAAAATGTATCTTCTTTAAACTTAGCTTTTCTTGAAAAGCTTTACTAATTTCTATATTTAAAAGTTCTTAATTTCTTCTTCTGCACGCCTTAGCATACGGTGCGGTACTTAAGTAAACGAGTTTTCTTTACTTGTTGTTTCTCACATTCAAAAGGCTCGTAAGCCGGTTGGCACATAGGCAAGTGCCCAGGCACGGTGACGTGCGATCACGGTTAAAAACCGTATGCCTCTACACCTTATACAAGGCAAGGCTATCACTAGCTAACTGAAGAATAATGTTTACTCCAAGCTGTTAGAAATGGTAAGAATATACCACTACGATTCTATTTACGGGGGTTATAGGAACCTCCCATTATTTATGCATTGTCATCTAAGAAATATTCATGAATCTTATAGAACAAGGAAAATGGCTCTTACAGTAAGTATATTAAACCTGCTCATGATCTGGTCTAAGTATGTCTGCAACTTTGTTCTTCTTCTCTGACTCAAACATGCACTCTGCAATTGCACTTTGTCTTATTCTTGGTCCAATGCTAGTACACAGCTCTGGGGCACACTGCAACAGCACTAAACTCGACAATCTTGTTACCATAAATACATAAAACCACATCAGCACAGGATCATCTCAAGCTCATAGAAAACTGCAACTGACCTCTTATTTGTAGACAGTTGCCATTTTGGAAAAATAAACAAATAAATTAATAAAAGAAACAGAACACCTCAGGTGTGTATGTGTAAAGTGCATGTTGTATTTATTTTACATAAATATATAATTTTACATGCAAACACTTTAAATTTAATTTCATAAATTTAATTTCAATTAATGTTCCAAAACAAAAAAAAAAGTATCTATATTCCTCATTCTTCTACTTTGAACACAGAACACTCCTAAGGTTTTGTCTTAGAGGTTTAAGGATGGGTTCAGGTATGACTAGTTAATGTGTCTCTAAGTTCAGGTTTGACAAAGTTCATAAATATTCATTGAAGAAAAGGTATTGTTGAAAAGCTACTGGAATAAAAAATCTTTTACATTTTTTCCCTTGGTGACTGCATAGCCTCAGTTATGTTCTATTGATTTTTTTGGTCACACATTCATGTATAGACCTTCCATTTCACCTTTTCTAAAAGGGGCTGTATTGGTTTGAGATCTAAAGACTATGCAGGTCATTGGAGTAAACTGGACTTGCTGTACTTTGTGAAATGGTATATTATCATACTTCATGTTATCTTTTGAATGAGGATAGACTGTGGCCATAAAGGGTTGCCCAATGTCAGCAACAATGCTTAGGTGTCCTTGTGGCTTTCAAATGACACTCAATTATTATCAAAAGGCCCAATGATAGACAAAAAAAAACTTTCCCTATACCATCTCTAGTTTGTATAGTTGACAAAAGACACAATGAATTTTTGGATTCATGCTGTTTACACTAAATTCTCACCCTACTACTTGCATGCCACAGAAAAAATTGAAATTAGCCAGAAAGTGTGGACACAAGTGGACAAAGTTTTAGTTGTCCACTTTTAGTAATCACATTTGCCTCTTCTTTGTGTTTTAACTTGACAGGAGTAGAACCACGTGTACTGTTCTACAGTTATATCTCATGTTCTTCAAGGTCTATCATATTAGGCATTCAGAGATGCCCCTCTGACACCACTGTTGTAAATAGCTTTTATATGTGTATTTATAGCCATTCTGCAATCTTGTTCTGTCTTTCCAGGCTTCTCTCATAAATAAGAGATTTTTGACGATGGAATCTACAGTCATTAAATATTTTTCATTTATTGCCTCATAATTTGTAAACACTAGAGATTGAAATATGTGGATATTTTACAAACACAGCATTTTCTGAGATGCTGATATCAACACATTTGACACTAACAATCATACTACATTCTAAACATTTTGGTTATTTCTCTTGTCCATCCACAATTTTGGTTAAGAATGACTAAACTATTTGACTGTTTCTGCATGCTATATATGCTGAGTTGCAATGGTGTGATTGTCTGTATTTAAGAGCAGTTATTAACAAAAATGTTTAACTCATAATGTACTGTTTAAGCACATTCATTAAAAGAAACTACATGACAAAATCAGCAATTATCAGCTAAGTTTTGGAACGGTACTCAGTTTAAGCATGACATTTGCTCTAAACAAATAACACTGCCAAAACATTGCAAAACAAGCATATGATATTTTTATTTACAGAATCTAAGAAAATAGGTATAGAGTAGAACAACCCATTAAACAACAGTTCTGCTAAGCAAACTACCTAAGTGTTTGACATTTAATGCAACAGCCGCCAGTCACTTGTCTGTCTTTTAAACTGGAAGTGATGGATAAGAAAACACATCTGTGGGCTTTGCTAGATAGTTCTGCTGCTGTAAAATGTAAACCTAGGTCAAATGTGAGCATTAAATGATGTAAAAATTGAGGACCTGTGTTCCAATGTCTTTTCAAATATACTTTTAGAGCCTTAACAATAAGACAGGCATGCAATTTTAGTTGTACCAGCTAGAAGACAGCAACTAGAGTTAGCCTTAATTCTTTTAAACTAGCCAGTAATTCCTAATTTATGATTCTTAGATTATATATGGCTAAACATATCACATATGTAGTATCACACCCTTGTGAGAAATAATGGTGATGATGATAAAAGTGAAAATCAAGTATTTGTAAAGTGAAAGTGCAGTGCGGTTGTATTGTACCATACATAGCTAAAAATACCAGCCTGTCAGACCCATATATAGATTGTTAATTTTTATTTTCTGTTGTGCTCAGGGTATGAATAAACCACATTATTATTTTTCACCTTTGTTTGAAAGCGATTTTTGTGTAATCTCTGATTTTCATTTGGGCTTCCAAAGAGAAGAATCTTCTATTTTTTTCTCTAAATGTTAAAGTAAAAAAATATATACACCAAAACTAGCCCATCTATTATATAATCCTCTAAATTCACTTTAGAGTTGCTGGAGGCCAGAGATCACTGCACTGGGCACAAGACAGGAACCAATCATGGCTGCAATGCTAGTTTATCTTAGGACCCATTCACACACATCCAACACCATACTGAGCCAAATGCACCTCTTTTTGTTATGGGAGGAAAGAAAAGTACCTGGTTAAAAACTCCACACAGACAGTGATTGGGCCAGGATTGTAACAAAAGACCCTGGAGACAGCATTGTTTACTAACAATAACATTATTAACCTGTAATGAACACCGACTGAAATCAACAGTTAAATAAAAATTCAGTAGGTTTGCAAGGCTGAGAAGAGGCAAGATAATTGCATCCTGGGAGAGATGGTGTCCTGTATAAATATCACACCTTTCATATTCAAGCAAGGAGAAAGTTTGTTTTGATAATGGACCATCATTCTGGAAACAGTCAACTGAAAGAAATGGAATTCAAGAAACTGTCCCTTGGTCTCTGCTATCCCAACAATAATGCATCTTGTCGAAAACTGCTTTATGAAACAGAAGTATATGTACTTTTTTATATTTTCTCAGCGATTTTAATTGTAGTCACTGTCTGTGGCAATCTTTTTGTGATAATTTCTATCGCTCATTTCATTCAGCTTCATACACCAACTAATTTTCTTCTCCTTTCACTTGCGGCCGCTGACTTCCTAGTAGGATTGTTTGTGTTGCCAATTTCCTTAACTATACTGATTGAAACCTGCTGGTATTTTGGTGTTATTTATTGTTATTTGTATCAGGCACTTGCAACATTTTTCAGTGTAACTGCTATATTTAATTTGGCTTTTATATCAGTTGATCGCTATATTGCTGTCTGCAATCCATTCTTTTACAGTTAAAAAATAACTTTGACTGTTGCAAGGTTCAGCTGTGCAATAACTTGGCTGTATTCTTTTTCATATACATTGATACTTTTATCTTTTAGTGACATTAAAACAGATATTTGCCAGCAGTCATGTATCCAGTACTCTTCTGATGAATCACTTATAATTAATTTATTTGTACATTTTATTTTACCTTTTTTAATAATGGTTTGTTGCAACACAAGAATATTTACAGTTGCAAGAAGCCATTCAAGAGCCATCAACTGTATAATGGAGAAGATGCAATCTTCAGAAATCATTAATAATAAAATATCTAAAGCATCAGAAAGGAAAGCTGCTAAAACATTAGGAATAGTAGTGGCTGTCTTTATCATATGCTGGCTTCCTCTTATTTTATTCAATGTTTGTAGTTACTTTTCTTTTTATAATATATTTTTCATAAGGAATGCATTGGTTCTGCTAAGTGAGGTGAACTTTGGAGTTAATCCTGTCATTTATGCTTTTTTTTATCCCTGGTTCCAAAAAGCACTGAAAATAATCTTAACTTTTAAAATATTTAGTCCAGCATCTTCAGTGATTAATTTATTGTAAATTCTGTACACTTAATAGTGTAAATTCTAACACTTAAAAAAAACAATGCACAATAATAGGCCGTGTGTTTGTTTTGCTTTTGTCCTGTTAAAAAAATATATAAATATTTCTGGCACAAATTTATAAATAGAATTTTGTACTCTGCAAGTTATTCTGGTTTTTCTGAAAATGCACTGTAGTAGCAGGAATGTTGTTTATTACTCTATTTAATATGTTTATAATAATTAGAATCATTGTTCAGCTCTTCAAAACAATACTGGCTAAAGTTTTATGTTCGAGTGATGTTATTTGTTATTCTGTTTTCTAAAGTTATGATTTGAATTATACTCCTATATTCATCGTGTTTCTAAGTATTTTAATGTAGGTTTTGACTGTTTAAAATAAAAAGCATATTTAAAGATATATCTCTGAAACAGTGATTTGTCAGCACACGTTTTCTTTTAGCAATTTTATCAATCATTTTTTCCTTCTTATACTGTTATTTTTACTGTTTAATGCTATAAATTGTTAAGATCTGCTAGCAGAAAGAATGACAGTTTCTACCATCTTGCTCATATCACCATAAGAAATCTATGACAACAACTAAACTTTCTATAGCTAATGTTGAGCCAGAGGCAGCAGATTTGTTTTTACTAAAGTGACAGTGAAATTTTACTTGCTGTGCTTAAAGACATATCCTAATAATACTTATTACATTCCTTTATTATTTTACAAGCTTTGCATTTTCCAGTTCATGCAGAGCACAATTAATTAGACTAACATTGCCCGCATTTTTTTCAATACAGACCACTGTACACCTTTACTAAAGGACTTAGATTTTGACCTGTTCGTAAGAATTATGGACAGATTTAAAATGTATGACTTTTTTAGTTTTTTGTCCCAAATGTACTTTCATTCTCTTCTTCTGTACAACAAACAGAAGTAGAACCTGTGATCTAAATGATATTACTAACAGTGTCTGATACAGGAAATGCTTGTCTTTATGCGTATGTTTTGATATCATTAAACACAGCATCCTATGACACATGCATAAGGGTTTTGGTGGTCTGCCATATGCCATTAGTAGATAATTGTCCTTTATCACAAAAGTTGATTCATAGTTAAAACTTTGTGCACAACTATAAGGCACTTCACACTTTTTATATAGTATTTTTGTCTTCTGCACTAGTGTGTCAGTTTAAAGAATACATTTTATATTTCCAAACATTATTTTTCCAAAAAAAAAACGTTTTAGTATTTTGTTAAAGAAAATAACATATCGAATATTAGACTGATATTCTAATAAGAACTTGATCACTTTGTAAGTACTTCATATATCCCAGTGCATGATTTATGCAGACAAATGAAGACAAATGACAGGTGTTAATGATCACTAACATATAAAGTTGATTGAACCAAATTGGTTAAGTGAAACAAGAACAGGTACAGGTGGAATCAAACAGGGTGAAAGATAACCAGACTAAAATGTGGTTGTGGCAGATATGACAGTTTAACCTTCAAATAATCAATTCCTACACCATTGCAAGAGAGAGCATAAAAATAAGATGCGAGACAGTTATCCTGCATCAATAAGGTCTCTTCGAAACAGAAACTTAACAACAGACAGAAGTTTCAAGATGTGCTGCTAAAGTTCTCCTTTAGACACACAAGGAAACAATCCAAAGACCACAAGTACAGGGGTGAAGCAGTGGTTTTTGAGCCAATTTTGTTAGACTGTGCCCTAAATTCCCACTTCTTATACTCTGATCGCTAACATTTCATGTGGTGTCTTATCAAAAGCCTTTCGAAAATCAAGAAAAACAATATCTCTGATTGTATTCTTTTGTTGCTTCCCATTAGAACGCCAGCATATTAATGAAACATGAAACTGACTGTCTGAACCCATGTTGAGTATTTGCTAATCTTCTTGACACGTGCTGGTCAATATCATCCTTAATAATTCCTTCAATTAATTTACCTATGATTCATGATAAGCTTACTAGCCTATAATTACTTGGATCAGACCAATCACTCTTTCTATATAATGGAATAATATCAAAAGGGTGAAATAAGCAGTAGACATTGAGCATGTTGTTAGTCATTAGAGTTAAACACTTCAAACTGAACTGTTCACTGAATTATTCAGCAAGATTTACCCTATCACCAATATAAGGTACTCATAGTGTATATATTTATTAGGAATAATTTGTTTTTTATATGGTTAATTCAACTGTTAAATGGAAACCAGAATATTTTAAACTCTTTGCAAATTCATTTAGAAAGATGTATTGTCAATAGTGAAGCTCATATGAAAAAAAATTTAAATGGATGTTTAAGACAAGGAGAATAAGCTGCGTTGATTAACTTATTTTTTAACTACTTCCTTTCTTAACTCGTGCTATGAGTGAAATAGACAATTAAAAAAATTAATTTACCTTCTTGTATTATTTATGTGTCAACAAAATATTAATACATATGTGTACAGTTTTTTTAAGTTATGTCCTTGGAATGTATTGTTATCGGGCATTTTTGTAGACACCTATGCTGTAAGGAAAGCACCACAAGTGCTTGCTTTTGAAGACAGCAATTGTTTACATTCGTCCTGGCATCTTTAGGAGATTTCAATGTGTAGGTGTGGCCAGAGTTCGCAACGCTCATTTTAGCAATGAGAAGTAGACCATAATTTATATCTGATGTGTGCAGCATTTGTTTAATATAGTTGTTAAAGGCTGTCTATCAGCAGCTGCTACAGAATACTGCTTATAAATACAAATTGGGCGGAGTGGAGGCTAAGGATCTGCGCTGGTATCCCGAAGGTTGGCGGTTCAAATTCCCATCACTGCCAAAAGAGATCTTACTCTGCTGGGCCCTTGAGCAAGGCCCTTAACCTTCAATTGCTCCAGGGGCGCTGTACAATGGCTGACCCTGCGCTCTGACCCCAAGGGGTATGCGAAAACTAACAAATTCCTAATACAAGAAATTGCATAAGGCGAAATAAAGAACAAAAAAAAAATTAATTATTATCAAAAAGGATCTTTATAATTTAGTGCACAATCAATGTTTTATTTATAAATCTCATTTAAAAAAAACAAATGTTGACCAAAGTTAAACATATAAAAACATAAAATTAAAAATACATAAATAAATACATATCTTATTAAACCATTAAAAGGCTGTAATAAAAATATAACACTACTTTAAACATCTTCATATGCCAATGACAAAAGGTAAGAGTTTAATTGATATTTAAAAATATCAATAGTGTTTAAAGGCAGAATGTAAAAGGGTAGTAAATTACATAGAACAGCCACAGAAAAAGCACAACCACCCTTCAGCTGAGACTGTGTGATGGTCAGAAGTTTTTGATCAGATGATCTCAAAGGCCTAGAGGTGGAGTAGGGGTAATGGAGGTGTGAGATATCTTGTGGTGCCAAGCCACTGAGTGCATTAAAGACAAATAATAAAACTATAAAGTGTACTAGCCAATCCGCAGCGTAGCATACGCCACATAATTATGTATTGATGGGTGAACACTTCCTGAACGACACAGTTGTCCAAATGGCGTGGGTTTCAGAATACGACTGTGAGTGAATGAAAAGATAGACCTCTGGAGAGAGCAACATATAATTGTCTGTGATTGAAAGCGGGATCGTCTGTGACGAAGAAGGCCACGCTGGTGAAAGTTACTTCGTCGGTAGGGATAAGTGTCAGTACTTGTTCATTAAGGTGTAGCGAGTCTTTATAGCTTGCGTACTAAGATGTTCCGGAGTCACAGTTGAGAAACACTTTTTTAATGTCTTTTAAGCACAGGGGAAAAAACGAACGTGGAACATCCACAGTGTAATAAGCCACCAAGAAAAGTAATATTGCAACAATGCTATCTACGACCCTATCGCTTTAAACAGAAGTGAAAACAAAATCGAGCCCGGTGCATTCTTTAACTGCCTTGTGGGGCTGTAGTAGTGCTGCTGCTTTGCAGTAAGGAGACTCTGGAAGATTGTGGGTTCGCTTCCTGGTTCCTCCCTGTGTGGATAGCGCTTTGAATACTGAGAACACCGCTATATCAATGTAACGAAGTATTATTATTCTTATGTGTCCAGCGCTGTCTCTCTCGCACGCAAGCCTGTATGTGTGTCGCTCTCTCTCGCTCGCTTGCTGCACGTGTTCCTGCAGGCATACGCCGCATGATTATTTATTGATGGCTGAACACTTCCGGAAAGACACAGTTGTCTAAAAGGAGGGAAAAAAATGAACATTTGCAAAATCCATAACGCTGCTTTCAGTAAGTACAATGCACACACGTTTAATTTGTCGGCCACTTTTTGCCAGCCGTCTTTTCTGGTTTGGGCTGCTATTGCAGTGTTACCGCTTGTGCATATTAAATCTTGGAATCCTTCGAGTAACTAATTAACTAACTAACACCCACCCACCCACACACACAGTGAAAAGAAATATACTTTTGAAAAATATAAACTAAAGGAAGCATATACAAAGAGAACAAGGCTGCGTCCAAAATGAAACAGTGAGGAATCACCCATGTGATAGATGCTGAAGAATAAGAAATACTCCTCACTGAAAAAGTCCTATGTCTTAGGTAGGAACTAAGCAACTGTACCTTAAATACCAACCACATTCCAAGAGGACTGAGTGAGCAATGGTATCAAAGTCTGCATTTAGGACTAGTTAAATCAAAACAGCACAACATCCAGAATCGACAGCCAATGTCAAGTCACTGGACCCCTTATGGAGCGCTAATTCAGGGCTATACTATGGTGTGCCCTGAAACTTGACTGATAAGCCTCAAAAATGTCATATTTAATTAAGAATGAGGAAAACTGAAAAAAAAGCTTTTTACAATACTTTGGATAAAAATGGCAATTAAATATGGATCTAAAATTATTTGGAAGTGAGGAATATAAATTAGGCTTTTTTTTATAAGAGGTTGCATTTTAGAAGTGATTCAACAGTGTTGACATCATGAGTAGTAGTTGCTATTGTGATCTGGGGGGGCTGATCGCACCCTCAGAGAATACAGACGTTCCTGGGAAAACCCCTGAAAAACGTTGACAGACTACCTTCACATTGCTCCTTGGCGGCTCTGTCGCATGATAAGCCTCTCGCGCGGTACTCCGCTTACTTAAAAGCCTGTATGGGCATCTGTCAGATTCGGAATTGATTGTTTGCTTTTCTCTCTCTCTCTCTCTCTCTCTCTCTCTCTCTCTCTCTCTCTCTGACGTTCTCTGCTCCTTGCGGAACTGTCGTCTCTGACTTGTAATGGAGCATGTTTAAACTTTTGAAAAAGAGACAAATGTTTGTTTGCAGTGTTTGAATGAAATTCCTGTTTTCTAGAACCTCTGTGTTTCTGTGCAAATCTGTGACCCAAGCGTGACACTATAAACAGAAACCTTCCAGAACACAGTGACTGGGTGGGAATAAGAAAATATAATATTAAAAAATAAAACTTTTAAAATAAAACCACAAGAACAAAATTATGTAAGTATCTCATTTTTTCCAGAACATTCATGTTTTTCTGCATAGTATTTTGCTTTAGGCATTGCATCCAGGAATTTTACATAATGTCCCATTTTTAATTGCCAGAAACCTGAAGGGGGACCTCACCACATATTTCTATAACGCACATGAAACATCATAAAGGAAACCCACCCCTCACCAACACCCCAGCTCTTAGATGTAAAATACATTTTTATAATGTGCACAAAACTCATAGAGGACCAGAAATGCTCGCTTAATTACTGAATTGTGTACTGTTATGGGACTATGAAGATCTGGTTAGACTACACATAAAATGGATCTTGAAATGTGAAGGAAGTGCCAACTTATGGGTCACTGAAACAATATGTTTTACAATAGTATAAGGCTCTTATATTAGCTTCTAATTACTTTGGAATTATAATAGTCAATAAGACTCAGAGCAGAAGACCTAAAGGAGGTTAGCATTGATAGCTTTTATTTTCTTATAAATATCTCAAGGTTTTTCATGGTGGAATGACCAACAGAAGTCTACTAACGTAGACTAACTTCACATCCTTTTATATTCTATTTACCCCTCTCAAAAATGTGTAAAAACCGGTAACTTTTGTTCAATAAAGGAATGGTGTGAAGTCTTTTGTTGTTTGTTTACCTGATACCTAGTCAGGAAAATGGATGGATCAACCTAACACTGTATATTTCATTTAAAAAATATTTAAATAACACGTCTTCAGGATAATGAAAAGGTATCTCTCTAACCTAAATATAAATTACTGGCTATTTTGAAAGAATGAGAATTGAGAGAAAAAATATTGATCGAGAGACGAAATAAATGTGTAGCAAAACTAAATTCAATATCTTGCAGATATGATTTATGGAAAGGAAATTCCAATTGCAAAAATGGATTTAACACACCTAAATCTATGAAGTACACCATTTTTTTGCATGGCAGTATTTTGGTGCAGACCAGTGCGATCGATTCTGGATTAACTGTTTTTAAAACAAGTGCACTAACCATGGCATACATAATGTGTTCTAAATTGAACTAACTGTTGTTCATTTTCAGGATATCTGTGCAGCCATTTAACAATATCTGCTTGATGCTTGAAGACACAAATAAATAAATATACATGCATACATATAAAGAGACACCAACTCAACTTCATTTATATAAAGTTTCATTTTAAATATATATTTAATTACATGTTTATAGATTAGAGTTCCCTGTGATTTCTATACCATCTGCCATAATGCAAAGAACTGCAAACTTCAACGCACTGTGTGATACACAATTTGAATTACAGTAGGATTGCTGAGAGCACAAGAGGCTGCAAATTTGGAAACTTCTTTGGATGGCATGTCAGTCTGGCAAAATATGAAAGCACAGAAGTTCTTGATGCTTACTTGTAGTAGATTGGAGCAACATCTTTTACAGCAGTGGCTATCCAAAACAAGATCTTAGTAAATAAACTGTCAAATGTATGTGAATGATTTTTTCTATACCTTTTAAAAGTGTAACAAAGAAAAAACATTTTAATCTATGTTTTGGTGATTAAAATATGCTGAAAAATGAAAATATACAAAGAAGAAATTAACTGAGTTAAGGACTACACAAACTGCACTTGTTTACTGAAATACTGTTCTAATAATGCATTTTATGTTAGTTACAATGTTTTTTAAGAATAACTGAATAGTTAAAGTGTAAAAAGAGGGAATGTTTTCAGGAGGCATATTTGACTGGTAAGAAAAGTCTGTTTCTTTAATGTTTACTTAACCCTGCCATGTTCACCGTAGGTCTAAGGGAGATTCTGTTATGTGCAGATTCAGAATATGAAATTTGTAGTTGTCATTTCTGATGTAGTTTTCAAGCGACTTGCTGAATGCAAAGCTGCCTCTTCATATTCTATCTGTGATGTCAAAAGCATGGTTTTAGTTATATTAGCCTGTTTTATTGACATAGGTACATATGAGCTCCAGGAAGGGATTTCTACAGATGTTAGAGATAGGAGCTCTTTCCCTAGAAACAAAGACTGAGGAAAGGGACAATCTATGGGCCTTAGTAATAAGAGGACAATAAAACATCAGACAAAAAGAACTGACAAGAAATCAGACTAGATGATCTCCAAAGAATAATGTAAATACAAAATTATATGCTGCCCAGAATCAATGTAAATATCAGCTTGGCGTTTCACATCTGCCAGAAGATGCTGGTGTTATGGTATTAACTGTGCATTCTATTTGGTTTTTGTTTATGGCACTAACTGTAATATTTTAAGATAACTTTTTTGTTTAAACCTGCTTTCTTGCTTATTTGTTTGCTCTGTACTATTGCAGAGAAGCTAAGAGACTCAGTTCTTTTCTTTGCTAAGTCAATAAGGTTATGAGAGACAGAGAACACTTGCAATAGAGAAGGTACCATACAGTTAATCCTTGGTGAAGTCTGAAGTGCTAGTAGACTATTGTTCTAAGTGCAACTGCATTGCACCTATACATTTTAAATCCTTAAAGGTTGTTAAATGTATGAATAGAAAAACGCATGTAACATATAATTGTAGTCTATGGAAAAAAATCATGCATTTCATAAAGAGGATTAATATTCTAAGGAAAGGTGTCCCCAAAACGTTTTCCCACAATTAAATAATCTGTTACAATAAAAATGAAACTATCATGTATTTATATAAAAAAGACAAATTATTCTGTATGTAATGTTCATTACAAACTGTACTCTGAAACCCTGCCTTTTTTGGTTTTGAAAAATAAACTCAACAACAGATGCTAAATCTTTTCTTTTTAGCAAACCTGTAACATTTCCAACAACCAGCTGGAACAACTGCAGAATTATAACTTTATTGGAACACAAGATGTAATGTAAATCAACACACAGAACATTATAACCATCTGCCAACCTCTGTTCAACTTGGCCCTAGGAGTCCTGTAGTCCAGAATGCCTCTGTAGCTGTCTGTTAAATAATCCAGTACCTCCTCCCTTAAACTGACCCAACCATACAACAACACTAGAAAAACACAACAATATCTATGATTGTTATGCCAGCAAAGAATTCTGATCCTCTTTTCATGTTGAAGAGTCACAATTCTCATATTTACTGTTTGGATTAGTTTTGTAATGACAAAAAACAAATCACTAGGGTAAACCTTTTGATGTTTATGATCATTTACACTTTTTTACATATGGCCAAGTACTGAATTGCACTGAAACAGAATCTGATTCATCTGCATTTTAGCCTATACCTACACTTCATGTCTTAGTGATTTAATAAAAGTAGAAAATATTGTTTTATATTTTCTTTGTGCCACTTACAGCCCTAATAGCCATGTAAAAAACTTATTTGTTGAATGTAGCTATGTAGCTAATCGGTGATTATATTTACTTTTTTGTATAAACAAAAATACACCTTAAGAAGAAATTAATGACTAAAATTATGTTTATGATTCTGGCAATAACTCACTGTGAATTTCTTACAATACTAGATGTATTTAGCAATATGTCAAATAATATTATAAAAAGACAGTATTAATTACTTTTTAAATAACAAATATAGTACTTACCATTTCTTGAAAATCCATCTATTCTTTATGCAACCATGATTCTTTTTTTTAATGATATTTTACAGATTATATAAGTTATAACTTTGCAAAAAAAAAAAATCGATAGAGGTGCTATCCATCCAACTAATCATGTTCTCTATGCGCTTAGTTAGTTTAGGTTTGTAAAGTCTATGGGCCGATCTGTGTTGGAAGCAGGGAAAAGCCTCAGAAAGAGGACTAATCCTTTGTAGGCTACACTTATTTTAATTTGCACAAGTGTAACATATAGTATTTTTGCCAGTTTTTAATTTCCTTTTTTATTGTTCATCAGAAGCAGAAAACCTATCTTGATTTTTCTTTGAACAATCATTCTTTTTTATTCAGAAATAGCACTGTTTTTACAAAAATGTAGTGGATTATCGGTGCAGAAAGAAATGTACAAATGAAAGTTGAATATGCTGTATTTGTTTATATTAATGTTGATGTTGATTAAATGGTAGCCATCTTACTGTCTAAACTATAGTCAGAAAATATAATTTTTTTAACTGTTCAGATTTTTCTGGTTTCTGCTTTGTGCGTGATGCTACAGAGATAAGCTCAAAGCCCTTACAACCTTGAAAACATCTGGAGGATGAGTGAATAGAATCCTTAGTAGTAGATCAGTTCTGGCCATAAGATAGCACACATTAAAATATTTTGGTTGTATTTAGTGTATAAGCTTTACCAATATTAAACAGAAGATTAAATGAATACACACTGATCAGGCAAAGAACCAAGATCAATATCAGGTAAATCAATATAACAGCTTTATTGCAGAAGAACAATCAGACACCATGGCAAGTCAGATTACAGTTTTGATTAATTAGCCTGTGATGAGCCATTTTGTGCACAGCACCAATCAAGCAAGAAGGAAAAAAACATTCTCTAACACTTACTAGAATTTTCCAGATATTACATTCCAGAACACCCATAGGTTTATTTTACCCCAGCAAAGATTACAATATTACCAGCAGACCTAATACTGGCCCAAACTTATTTCAGTAATATGCTGAGGCAGGCCATCATTAAGTAGTAAGCAATCTCAGCAAGTAAAGTACAAGTAGCAACACTTGACATGAATTTAGTCAATCTAACATTAAGACTTTCAGGCCTCCAAGCTTTGCAACAGTAATAGAAACCATCTTTTTTCCACAACAAAAGAAGAGAAACAGTATAAGAATTAAATAGTATCCACTCATGAATAATACACTTGGAATGCTAGGGTAGACAAAACATAACACATTTGTGAACTATATTTGGTAGTAATGTCATCCATTTTATGTTTTACTTATTTTATTTTTGCACAAGGCAATCAAAAATCATGCACTCATATTTATACTGAGTCACACAGAAAGGGTAAAAGGAATAATTCAGTTTTTAATGAACCAGAAATTTCAAGAGAGTGAAGAATCTGAAATAGACATTTAGAAGTTTTGGGTAAATTCTAAGGTTTATGTGTAAAGTTTATACATTTAGAATGTTAAAATATAACATAGGCTTAAGGATCTTGAGTCATGCACTATTGATATTTAGAATATTAAGAAAACACTTGGCAGTTAATATAATAAACTATATTTTGAAATTCTGATAATAGAAAATTACATGTTAGTGAAATGTGAGTATAAGTAAAAAGAACAAGATTTTTTATAATAAAAAGAAGAGGATTAAGGAGAAGTGTACAATTACTTAATGGTTTTCTGGAAATAAATTAACCAGAGAAGACTCAGGGTCACATATCCTAAGAGTCATGATAAGTTTAAATGACTTCTGAAACCAAGAATAAAATAAAGCGTAGATGATAGGATTAAAGCCAGAGTTAAAAAATACAAGCCATGTAAAAGCATTGAATACTATACGAGGTGTGGAAAACCTTGTGTATGTGTCAAAAATGATACATAAATAATATGGAATCCAACAAAGAAGGAAAACAGCCATTGCAATTCCTAATGTTTTTGCTGCTTTCCTCTCTGACTTTTTAGACATGTTACACTGATTCCTTTCCTTTGTTACCATTTGTTGAGACATTGAGTTAATGATTCTCAAATGTCTTTTAGCAACTATAAAAATTTTTATGTAGAGACTAACCATTACAGAACAGGGAAGAATGAATGTAGCAATAAGATCCACTAAGCCCCAAGTTTCTGTATATATTACATCACATTTTCCTAAACAAATATTTACATTTTCATATGTAAATGTAATTCCTTTAAAATAAATCAATACCCAATTGTACAAGAAGGATACTGCCCAACTAGTTGCAATAAACATCTGTATTACAGGAACTGTTATTTTAGAAGAATACAGCAGAGGATCACACACAGCAATATAGCGATCGATAGCAATAAATACTAAGTTACTAACAGAAACCGAGGTAAGTAAGATACTGATACAGAAGTAAATAAAACACAATGTGTCCCCAAAATACCAGCAGTTTTCAATGATTTGTATAAGTTTGAATGGCATAGAAAAAATTCCCACCATAAAATCAGCCACTGCCAATGACAGAACAAGAAGATTGCTTGGTGTGTGAAGCTGCCTAAAATGAGAAAAGGAAATAATTACCACAAGGTTTCCAAAGACAGTAAGCAAAACAGTAGATGCTGAGAAGGCATAAAGGATAACAGAGACTTCAGGTGCTCGCATTTCCTTGAAGCAAGACTTGTTGTCAAAAGGATAACAATGCTGCATTTTTCTGAAGAACTATTTCTATTGTTTTGTTTTGTTTTTTTCAATTTTCAAAATGGTTGTACAAAAACCATCTATTCTATTTAAGGTGTTTACACAAGTAATATAACAACCCTTAGTAATGTGAAACCTGCTCTCTTGCTATTTCCCTCCTAATGCAGCTCTTGATGGTTTATATAGTTGAGGTGAGACAATTCCATTTATCTTGGGGTTTTGTGTGAATTTCTGATGCAATTTACTGATGACGAAAATAGTTTAATCAATGAAAAGTAATATACCAAAAAAGTACATATCTTGTGACATGTTTTTTTAGTTTGCATCTTTAATTTTGCAATGATTTACAGAAATACAATATTAATTACATGAATCACATTCTAACACCCTTGTCTATCAAAAGATCTGTGACTTTCTCAGACACTTTTGTGCAGAATAATAAGTTCAGGACCTACCCAACATCAACCCATACTCACACACTCCCCAGTATTCCCTGAGTGGTCATTAGGAAAGGAATATAAAAACAATACATACTGTAAATGCTGGAAAAAAGGATTGAGACTTTACAAAAAGATATGTAAACACAACAACAAACTATTAATTCATCCATCCATCCATCCATCTCCAGGGCAGGGTCTCAGCTATCCCAGCAATCAGTCCATAGCAGGGTGAAAACACTAACACATGCACAAACACACTAGTGCCATAGTTAGCAACACTTATTCACCTAACCTGTATGTCTTTTACGGTGGGAGGAAACTGGAGCACCCACAAGAAACCCATGTGGACATGGGGAGAACATGCAAACTCCACACAGGAACCCCCCAGGATGTGAACCCCAGTCTCCTTTTGTAAGGTAGCAGTGCTACCACTGCCAAACCCAGTTTTCACAAACTCCAGTGTACCTGTTAGGAGCACAGAGTACATATTGGTTAAAGGTGGACATCTTATTTTTTTGTGAGATTCCTCTCTGTGACTGCATAAGGCAAGATCAGTTTGTGAATATAGCCTTCTGATTTGGAAAGGTTAATGTCCATATTCTAAGCCTGAACATTTGAGAATTTGTGACAGGAGCATTGTTTCAACATTCAACCTATCACATGTCATCGACAAGCTGATGAATATTTTTTGTCATTTTCTTGGCTGTAGCAGACCCTGTCAGTTGAAAACTGTTACCTGCTGCATTAGTGTACATTTTTTTTTTGTAGATGTCATGAAATAACTCAGCACTGCACTAACCCTTGTTAGATAGTCTATTACATTAAACAGTATAATGTTTTTGTGCTTTCTCACCCTTTCAATTCCAAAATTTGTTGTCTGAACAACAGCAACATTTGTTTATATAGCACATTTTCATACAACAATGTAGCTTAAAGTGCTTTACAAAATGACAGAAAGTTACAAGAAGAGTAAACAAATGAGATTAAGCAATAATATTAAAGAATAACAATAAAATAAGGTAAGGCAGGGGTTGGTCTCATGAAGAGCTGAGACACCCGCCTTCATTCCATCATTTCAGGGGGCTTCATGGTGCCTTGATCAAGTGGTGGTGGTGCAGATCGCCACCACAGGAGAACCAGAAAAGACAACAGAGAATAGTAGAGATTTTTACAGATTGCGATCCCTGAATAATTTGATAATTCTGTACCCATACAGCTTACTAGCTGCCCCCGCACCTCCACCCACGTAGTAGTGAAACAGGGCAAACTTTAAAAATCAATAAAAAATTTAAAAATTTAGAAAAATGTAATACTGGCCAAGCAGGAGGTAGGTACGCTACAACGTTAGACATTGGCACTGCATCTGATCGTGTTGAGCTCTGACGGGAGTGTTTCCCCCGTGTGGGGAGAAAAGTACGTGGCCAAAATATCTGTGGCAATCAGTAGCTACCCTCTAAAATACACATATCTCCTTAACAATCTGTAGATGATAATGTCTGATGAACAAACAGGTATCGCTAGCTAAGTGGAGGCAAGGTTCGCTCCAACAAGTGGTGAGTGGTAGATTGACTCAAAAGGAGGTTGACACATGAGTGAGGAGGGCCCTGCCCCACTCCACTTGACCTGCAGCTGCTCTCTCGGATTTGCGCAGATAAAACAGCACCACAAAGCAAATTATAGAAAAAAATCCTTCTATCAGTAAAGTATTTGAAATGTTAGGTGTATAACAGCTGGCGCCCTTCCCGGAGTTTGTTTCCTGCCTTCCGCCCTGTGTTGGCTGGGATTGGCTCCAGCAGACCCCTGTGACCCTGTCATTAGGATATAGCGGATTGGATAATGGATGGATGGATGGATGGATGGTGTATAACAGCAAAAGGCTGCCTCACCACTTCTTTTAAGCTTGGCTCTAGGAATTATAAGAAGATCTTCATTTAAGATCTAAGGTTACGACTTGAAGAGTAGGGGGGCAGGCATTCCAAAATATATGACAGTGCAAGATTATTTAAGGTTATGTAAACCATTAGTAACATTTTAAAGTAAATTCTGAATGACACAGGTAACTATTTGTAATAATGCTAAAAGAGAGGTGAGATATGCTCAGATTTTATTTTCCTAGTCAAGATGAAAACAAAGGACCACTTTTATATGTGCTTTCTGGATGCTCTCTGCATACAGCCTGGATATTCTCTGACTTGTGATGCTGTCTCCTCAATGCAGTCATCACTATTTTGCAGTATATCCTTCATATTTAATCTACTGAAAAAGCTCTTCCAGTATTTAAGAAGTTATTTTCCATTTATTTTTGTCATAATGCTGCTTGTAATTATGATACTTTTCACTTTTAACTGGTATTGAAGCAGTGGTGGAACATTTCCCTCTCCTTTCCTCCTTTTTAAATTATAACAAAATATGCATTAAATATTTCTTTCTTTGAATCATGGTGAATGAGGATAGGATATGATTCACTTTTGGCATTCTTGCTTTACAGCTAACGCTATTGTTTCTCTTAGTTGCTTTATAGATTTTCAGCACAATTTCATTGTATTGCTGACTAGTGTGTGTGTGTGTTTATGTGTGCAGACCCATTAACCAAAAGCAACATTTAAAAAAAATGAAAATGTTACACATAACTCATTTCATAATTACTTTAATTTGAAATACATACCACTCTACAGTGTTGTTGTCACTTTAAAGAAGACAGATTGCCACTGTAAACTTTCCTTTTAAAGGTGCTGTAAAGAATGTGTGCATTCTTTATGTAGTTTTAATGATATGTGTGTTGTCACGCACGTGTGTTTTGGAGACAACCAAAGGGCTTGAATACATGTAATTCCATGCCAGACCAGGGGGTGGCGAAGTGCACTAACTTTCCCTCTCGATCTTTTGCAGACCAGTCTAGGGAAATCCTGCCCGGCTCTGGGGCAGCCAATGACGTCCCTTCCGGTTCCGGTGCTGATGACATCACTTCCTTTGCTGGCCTTTAAAGCCGCCATATTGCCTGAAGAGAGTCAGTTCTGTTTTGGACTCTGTTGAATAAACATGTCGCTCTTTTTGAATCAGTTTTGCAGCCGGGAACTATTAAATGGGTGGCTGCCCCAAACCTTCGCAATGTCTCATGGTCGTTATTGCAACACTGGCGTAGTCGGCAGGATGGAAGAAACCCTGAAGGGAACGGGACCGGACCTGAATCATATCCAGGTGGGAGAGTACCTGGGCCAAGCTTTTGGGTGGGGGTTGCGTCTCGGATTTCGGAAAGAAACGGTGCAGACTCCGCTCCCTTTGTCTAACTTTGGATCACCTAAACTTAATAGGGAGAGTGTCAATGGGACACACAGACGTGGGCTGGTTTCTATGGGGTAAGCTAAAGGGACCTATTATGCTCTCTCGGAGGAGAGAGTTGTTCGTCCCACCAGGGCTAAGGCCCCAGAACAAAGTGGGGATTCCCCAAACCAGCAGGTGAGGAGATTGCAAACATGGCGATTTGACCCTGAGTGGTCTACCCAAGAGCAGTTGGATGCTCTCTGGGAAGAGGTAGCTTATTGGTTGAAACCAAGTGAATGCACCACCTTCCAATTAGTAAAGAAAGTGGCCTGCTTCCTTTTCATAAATGGCCTCCCTGAGTATTTCACCCAGCCGGTTTGGGGAGAATTTTCCAACGTGCTTGAGCTCATTGAGCTCATTGAAACATCGAGGACACCTTCGCAATTTGGGAGAGCAGAACGGTCCTTAGGCGGACGCTGTAGAGATTATGTCCCTCTTACTCTGCCCTCTCGGCATAAACCGGAGTTTGCACTGGAGTCCCCGATTCCGCGGACACGGGCCCCACTTGGGAGCGAGGCGGAATGTAAGTGGAGAGAGGGGGGTAGGTTGTGTGCGCTTTCAAACCCCTTGTTAATGGCTCATAAGGGAGAAGTCATTGTAAATGGTTTCAAAGTAGAAGCTCTGTTTGATTCCGGCAGCAACATTTCTATTGTTGCACGCCGATATGTACTACCACGACAATGGTTAAAGATAAAGACCAGAATTACCTGTGTACACGGTGATGTCCGCTCCTATAATTCCGTTCGGTGTTTCATCAGCCACGGAGGATCACTTAAAAGACTTGTCGTAGCAGTCCTCCCCAATCAACCGTGCGCTGTGATTCTCGGGCGGGACTGGTCTGATATTAAAAGCGGTGAAGTACTGATCACTCCTAAATTGAATTTGGGCCTAGTTACAGATGGGAATCACCCGGCTCAGGTTGTCTCCACGCCGTGTACACAGCCGGTGGAGGGAGGTATGGGAGACCAAGAGGAGGATGAGGAACTTCCTGGACCGTCACGGGCCATCACGTCATCTGTCTGTGTCTCGCCAGAACGGGTTGATTCTCCGCCCCTTGAGGTCAGACCAGACCCTCTCTCAGATCTAAGCTTTCAATATAGACAAACACCGGCTTCATTTAAAAGGGAACAATGGAATGATGATTCCTTTAAATTTGCTAAGAATGCAGTTGTCTTAGCCAACGGCCAACGCACCAATCAGCCCATGCCACAAGGACCCCACTTTGTTTTAGAAAATGATTTATTATATCGGGTTAGTGAGCACGAGGGGGGAGTGCGGAAGTTGTTGCTAATCCCACAAACTTTCCGGCTGCAAGTTTGTGAGTTAGCACACGCCCACCTCCTAGGAGGCCACCTGGGCACCGAGAAAACACTGGAGTGCATTAAGATCCGCTTCTATTGGCCGGGAATAAATGAGGAGGTTCGCCGCTTCTGTATTTCATGTCCTGAATGTCAGCTGCGGCAAATTCCTAGGAGGGACCGTGCTCCTCTTATTCCCCTTCCCTTAATTGATGTCCCGTTTGAAAGGATAGGGGTCGACATAGTGGGACCCCTGGAGCCCTCGGCACGAGGATTTAAATATATATTAGTCCTCGTAGATTATGCAACCCGATTTCCAGAAGCTGTTCCTTGCGCTCAGCCAATTCTAAAGCAATCGCACGGGCACTGATGGAGGTCTTTGCGCGAGTTGGGATCCCTAAAGAAGTCCTTACGGATCAAGGGACTCTGTTTACTTCGGAAACGTTCAGGGAAATGGCCAAGTTACTGAAAATAAAGCACTTGAGAACCGCGGTGTATCATCCTCAAACCGATGGTTTAGTAGAGAGATTTAATCAAACTCTCAAACAGATGCTTCGCAAGGTGGTCAGCGGGGATGGGAGGAATTGGGATCAACTCCTCCCCCTCGTTCTCTTTCCCTATAGGGAAGTCCCTCAAGCCTCCACGGGGTTCTCACCCTTTGAATTATTGTATGGACGACAACCCCGGGGCATATTGGACATTTTAAAAGAAGGTTGGAAAGAAGAGGCTCGTCCCTCCCTTAATATTCTGGAATATATCGTGCAATTACGCGATAGATTTGATAAAATTAGGCCCATAGTAAAAAGTCACATGGAGAAGGCGCAATCAGCACAGGCCCATTATTATGACCATGGCACGACGCTTCAGGAGTTCCAATCGGGAGATCGAGTCATGGTATTGGTTCCCACCTCTCACTCTAAATTACTTGCCCATTGGCAAGGACCATACGAAGTTAAGGAGAGAAAAGGACTCATCAATTATTTGGTGAAACAACCAAATCGTCGACCGAGTGAGCGGATATATCATGTGAATCTGCTGAAGCCGTGGAGAGAAAGGGACCCTGACCCTTCCTCCGGCCAGCCCCGCTCCTTATTCGCTCAAATTAACACACTTAACTTCGGGTCTAATTTAAATAACCAACAGAGGCGAGAGCTCGAAGCAGTTATCTCGTCCGTCCGCGAGGTGGTAGACGAAGAACCCGGAAGGACCTCTCTGGTTACTCAAGATATTGTGACTGAACCTGGGGTCATCGTCCGAGAACACGCTTATCGGCTTCCTGAGGCAAAGAAAGCGGAAGTGGAACTGGAAATCAAGCGTATGCTGGACCTAGGAGTCATAGAGGAGAGTCATAGTCCCTGGTCCAGCCCAATTGTCTTGGTTTCTAAGCCCGACAGGAGTTGGAGGTTTTGCAATGACTTCCGTCGGCTTAATCAGGTCTCCCTTTTTGATGCTTATCCAATGCCTCGGGTGGACGACCTCCTCGAGAGGCTTGGACAGGCTAAATATTTGACCACTCTTGACATGACTAAAGGGTACTGGCAGGTTTCTTTAACGGATTCCGCAAAGGGTAAAACCACGTTTAGCACCCCTAGTGGGCACTGGCAGTATCGTGTCTTTCCATTTGGGTTACATGGGGCTCCTGCAACTTTCCAACGTCTGGTGGACAAAGTGCTCCGCCCCCATAACATGTATAGTGCTGCCTACCTGGATGACATCGTCATCTATTCCAGCACCTGGAAGGAACACCTACAGCACGTCCAAGCAGTATTACGGACGCTAGGTGAAGCCGGTCTTCGAATCAATCCAAAGAAATGTTTCTTTGGGTTGGAAGAAGCCAAATATTTGGGTTACCTGGTGGGTCGTGGTAATGTGAAGCCGCAGTGCTCTAAAGTAGAAGCCATTTTGACATGGCCCCGTCCGCGAACCAAGCGGCAAGTCCAGGCATTTCTCGGCTTAGCAGGGTACTACCGCCGGTTTGTGCCACGCTTTTCGGAGAGAGCCGTGCCCTTGAGTAATTTAACAAAGAAGAGGGCCCCTAACACGGTGGTATGGACTGAGACGACTGAGACAGCCTTCAGTGACTTAAAAAGGGCCCTGACGCCCTGTTTAAAGGCACCTGACTTTTCACTTCCCTTTGTCCTCCAGACGGACGCTTCGGACACAGGCCTGGGAGCCGTGTTGAGCCAAAGCGTCGACGGTGCTGAACACCCCGTCATGTTCCTAAGCCGGAAACTGCTGGATAGCGAGACCAGATATGCGGCGGTGGAAAGAGAGGCTCTTGCGATTAAGTGGGCGATTACACAGTTGAGGTACTACCTCTTGGGGCGGGAGTTTACACTTGTCACGGATCATGCACCTTTACAGTGGATGGCCCTGCACAAGGAGTCTAACCCTCGAGTCACAAGGTGGTTTCTTGACCTACAACCTTATAAGTTTTCGGTCATTCATCGGAAGGGTTCTCTCCATGCCAACGCCGATGCTCTCTCCCGCGTTCACGACCTCTCGGTACAGAACGCCCGACCCGACGGGTCTGGGCTAAGGGGGGGCCCTGTCACACATGTGTGTTTTGGAGACAACCAAAGGGATTGAATACATGTAATTCCATGCCAGACCAGGGGGTGGCGAAGTGCACTAAATTTCCCTCTCGATCTTTTGCAGACCAGTCTAGGGAAATCCCGCCCAGCTCTGGGGCAGCCAATGACATCCCTTCCGGTTCCAGTGCTGATGACATCACTTCATTTGCTGGCCTTTAAAGCCGCCATATTGCCTGAAGAGAGTCAGTTCTGTTTTGGACTCTGTTGAATAAACATGTCGCTCTTTTTGAATCAGTTTTGCAGCCGGGAACTATTAAATGGGTGGCTGCCCCAAACCTTCGCAATGTCTCATGGTCGTTATTGCGACAGTGTATTATCATGAAATTTGTGAGACTTAAGAAGGTACATTTATCAGGTTCATTTAACAGGATTAACACACACAGATATACACACATATACAGAGATCCTATTCAGACAAAGTCTCAAGTTGACATTTACTCTGCAGTTTTCCACATGGGATTCTCAACATGGTGACTCACTATCACCAGCACTAACAAACCTGCAGATGTCCTCGTGACACACATAAAAGTGCAGCTGTTTCATTTGCAATATATGCTGCATACCAACCAAACAATGTCTTATTTTTACAGCAGTTTTTCTAATTATTGATGAGCAACCTCAATACCCTTGATAAACCACGTGGGCAAGAAAGCAGTGATCTTCTCCCAACAAGGAGCTCTCTTCTTATTTCAATCACTCTAGATAAAAGACACAGTACAGAAAGTATTTATGGCATTTATTAATGTATAACAAAACCAAATAGAATAAAATAGAATAGACAATAAAAGAAATAGCAAAGTCTGAATATAAACATAGGTTATTCATAGATTATATTTTCTGATGTCCAAATCAGATGGTCTCACGTCTCTTGATTTCTGAAGTCACTTACTATTTCACTTTTGTTGTTATCTTTGATCCCTCGGATGAGCCATATTTATGCTAAAATGCACACATAGGGTTTTGGAACATGTGACATTGCACACATTTGATTGGCTATCTTGCCATGATAACGAATAGCTCTGATCAAAGTGGTTGATCTTTTAAACACCTCCATATTTCTTACTATTTCAAGCTGTAAACTAATTCTGCAATTCCTAGTCCTATGGTATCCATCTATTCCAAGGATATAAACTAAAACAGATCCTGTGGCATCTGTACTTACAGTATTTCCCATCTTCAGGTCATACACTAATTGAAAAAGAAACCACCTGAAACACATTCATAAATTACTGGTACAATACAAGAAGAATGTACAAGAAAGAATGCTTGAAATGCCTTTAATTAAAGTCCTGTAAATTCAGTTCATCCAGGTTGGTTTCAGCAAAATGATTAAAATTCAAAAGTTGAACATTTTCCACTCTAGGATATTCATATACAGTATACAGTATTTTTTTTATTTAACACATTATTCATTGGTTCTGAAATTCAGTACTGGGTCTCCCTTTGGCTGCTGATTTTTGATCTAGACTGTTTAACGATCAACATGTTATTTTCCCTCTGTTTAATTTCATTTCAAGACATCACTGATTCTTCATTCAGAAAAGCACCTCAATGTAATTTTTACATTAGGGACACATTTAGAAATTTTGAGATATTTTGCTAAAGGTTTAAATGCTTAACTCTCTTTTGCTGTTTTCCTATTCTCTTGGTCTGGCTATCTTGAACGTGCGAGAAAAGACATCACACATTAGCGTTTGTGAAACCGATGTAATCATCATCACATTATGTATACAACACCCCACAATAACCATTTTTATAATTCAACAATTAATAATTTCTTGTTGATTTGTACTGTAGATTTCCCAGTGTAATGTGAATAAAATGTCTGTGCTGTATAGTTAATTACAACTCCCTTTCAAACAGAACCAGGGCTTTCTGCAATTTGAGTGGGCCTTGGTACTGTTAGTGAGATGTAAGATGACGAGGTTTGCAGTCCCTTCTCATATCACAGTGGAGATGAAAACATACTTTATCAGTTCATACAGAGATCCACATGAAGGTCTACAGTCATACCAGCAACAAAGAGCTCCTGAAACACTAAGTCTAAAACTAAACTTTCAAAAAGGCATCTGACTTTATCAACAACATTAGTTATTTATGAATGCATCTTGTCAAAGGAAGGGAGGGATAATTAAATAGGATGTCTTAACTGCAGCACAGCAGAATAAATAATTTCCATAAATATAATTTACTAAAAATAAAGACTGAGCAGTTAACCTTTCTTTTTGCTAACCCATCTTCCAGTTGCATAATCCCACGAACACATTTAACTTTTCCCCTGCTCCTTATCAACCATGTTTCTCAAAGCAAGTAGCTGTTGTAACGTTTTACCCAATAGTACCATGCCATAACATTTTCAAAACTCGCTTAGTCCTGAACAAGATCGTGGGGAGCTGGAATCTATCCCAGCAAGCATAGGGAACAATAGGAACAATACGAAACATAGGAACAATTTCCAGAACAGGGCACCAGTTTTTCTGCATCGCAAACTGGTGGAAGAAGGATGGAGGTCCATCTCCAAGAATCCCAGTGGTAACCACCTTAGTCTATCCTCAGTTTATGTCTATAGATGTGCCCAGTTCTAGAGGAGTATGCCAGCTGCAGACAACCTGGGAATCACAGTTGTTTTTTGTCACTATTACAACTTTTTTGTTACTTTTTTATGCCTATGAGCAATGGACATGGGCAATATGTCTAAAATTAAATTAAATTAAAATAAAAATGTAATAATAAACCAAGAAGCACTTGCCTGTAGTAAAAGATTAGTAAAAGATCAGAAAAGGCTCATGAAATGCCATTTTTAATACATTTAATACATTCTTAACGATACACACCCTCTCTACTGAGACAATGTTAACTCCCTACTGCAAAGTCCAGACAAATTGCAACCTCCTCGATTTTTGACCTGTCACTTAACTGCCAATACTGGGGTAATTTAGTCATGTTAGCAAATCACAAGTCTCTTCCTGTTGTCACACACACAATCATAATTTCAGTGTTTAGTAAAGGAAAACACAGGAGGCAGTATAAAGGTGTTGCACCATCATTAATATTTGTTTCGTTTCAAATGCTAGAATGAAGAAGAAGTCATGACATGAGAAGATGACATGTGGTGTGAATCATGAAACCCAGCCTTTCATGGGACCAAGGTTATTATAGTGTTTCCTTTTTATATTAGTTTTTATTTCTATATTTTTTCTTACTTGGAAATTCAGTTTAGTTTTAGTTTTCTTTCCTCATGTATTTTTAGTTTTAATTTAGTTTTATTTTACAAAGACATTTCTATTTTATTTTTATATATATTATTTTCAGTTTTAGTAATTATGGTGCGATTAAAGAGCTACTATGGAGTTTAGTTTTTGTGTCACAATGAGACAGAACTGTATACTTAAACGAGTTTCGATATAATATTAGTTTAATGTGGAAGCTTATTACACTACATGACACAGTTTAATATTTGGTTTTGTTTTTGTCTGATAAAAACAAGCATAATCAAAACCAGGTATTGAATATGAACAGTTTTACACAATTTTATAATTTTTAAAATATTTTCTATGTCATTTGTGCTGTACAAATCTGCGCTACCTGTTGGAACTTTTTTTCTTTTCCTTTTTTTGCCCAGAATGGGCCAAGTTGTAATGAAATTTAGGTGAAATTTTTAGGTCTGAGGTTTTTTTATTCTAATTGTCTACAGCACACACCATATCCTGCTCCAACGACAATATGCTTATAATGAATGCCTTCAATATTACATTGAAAAATTTCAAATACTGGGCTTTGTTAATTTCCACCAGCCATATTGATCTCTGATTCCATCTCAGGCACAAGCAATTTATAGACAGAATTTTGCCACCTGCAGGGCTGAAAGGATATCAAAAATTAGAAAACACATTGTACTTTGTTCTGACAGGTGTGACCATGAAAATCACAGGGGCTCAGGAAGAACAGGACTCTTAGACTTGAATCAGTGTGCAGACCTCAGCTAGATGTATTCAGGAAAACAAAGAAAAACAAGCATGTGGTGTCAAGGTTAAGGGCAGTGAGACTTGAAAAGCCCATCATAAGAACAGTAAACCCATAATGAGCAGAGCAAGAGCAGATAATAGGAGTATGGACAGGTACAAAACAACAGAGACAGCATCTGAGATTAAGAACAATATATATATTGTTTATCTGCACAAGGCAGAAACCAATCCCGGGCAGTGTGCCAACCCACCGCAGTAATACCATAGAATGCACAGCATAATAGTAAACTAAATGTAAAAACATTGAATAACACTGAGAAAACCTTGAACAGAGAAAAGTAACATTGCAGGAATTCACGCTATAGCCTTACAAACCGCTCACTGTAAACACTTTTTTTTTAATGAGTTTTAAGCACAGGGAATAACATGAACATTTGAAAAATCCGTAATTTAATAAACAACCAAAAAATGTAACATTGCAACAATGCACGCTACGAACCGATCGCTGTAAACAGAAGTGAAGTGGAGGTTAAAATCCAATAGAAAAAAGTCTTCATTAAATACAACAAAGTTAAAACAATGCTCGAATCAGTCTCTATAAAAACAAGCCCGGTGCATTCTTTAACTGCCTTCTCGGCATTATGCAGCCAGCCCTATCTCTCTCTCGCTCGTTCTCTTGCGCTCTCTCTCTCTCTCTCTCGCTCGCTGCACAGGGAATGCACAGGGAGAGACTGAACACGTGTGGAAATCATCGGCGCGTATGAACCGGAAGGGAAACTGGCTTGTTCGTCACCTGAGTGTGTGGTCATGAATAGATGCAAAAGTTTCGTGAACTTTTTAGTCGTAACCCGATTTGTACATTGTCCGAGACTTTCGTGACCCGAGGTTCCACTGTATATATATTGTGACAGATGGCCAGGAACCCTGCCCCACCGGGATGCCTGGAGGAAGGACGGGAGAGCGGCACCATTCTTCCCTGGGCGCTTGGATGGTCCTTGAACCCTGGAGGACAGCGCTTCTGGTACACCAGGCAGTGCTGACGGACCAGGGTTGGTGTACGCCCAGAGTGCTTCCGGGTGCAAAAGCAGCACTTTCTCCAGACTGGAGAGTGCTGCAGGAAGGTCGTCATCGTGCACCTGGAGCACATCCGGGGCAAGATAAAAGGGGCCCCAATTGGGGAGCTGGAGCCGGGTGGAAGAGGACGGAGCTTGCGAGAGAGGAGTGGAGGCGGCCAAAAGGAGCAAGGACTGAGCTAAATTTATTAAATAGTGTAAATAGTGAAAATAAAACGTGTGTGTTTTGAACATCTGGAGTCATGTCTGTCTGTGGCCGGGCTATCTTTTTTAATATATACAGTACTGTGCAAAAGTTTTAGGCAGGTGTGAAAAAATGCTGTAAACAAAGAATGCTTTCAGAAATATAAATAATGATTGTTTATTGTTATCGGTTTACAAAATGCAAAATGAGCGAACAAAAGAAAAATCTAAATCAAATCAATATTTGGTGTTACTACCTTTTGCCTTCAAACCAGCATCAATTCTTATAGGTACACTTGCACAAAATCAGGGATTTTGTAGGATTATAGTCAGGTGTATGATCAACCAATTATACCAAACAGGTGCTAATAATCATCAATGTTACACGTAGGTTGAAACACAGTCATTAACTGAAACAGAAACAGCTGTGTAGGAGGCTTAAAACTGGGTGAGGAACAGCCAAACTCTGCTACCAAGGTGAGGTTGTGGAAGACAGTTTCATGTCATGGCAAGATTGAGCACAGCAACAAGACACAAGGTAATTATACTGCATCAGCAAGGTCTCTCCCAGATAAAGATTTCAAAGCAGACTGGGGTTTCAAGATGTGCTGTTCAAGCTCTTTTGAAGAAGCACAAAGAAACGGTCAACGTTGAGGATCGTAGATGCAGTGGTCAGCCAAGGAAACTTAGTGCAGCAGATGAAAGACACATCAAGCTTATTACCCTTTGAAATTGGAAGATGTCCAGCAGTGCCATCAGCTCAGAACTGGCAGAAACAAGTGGGACCCAGGTACACCCATCTACGGAGAAGTCTGCCTAGAAGTGGTCTTCATGGAAGAGTTGCAGCCAAAAAGCCATACCTCCGACGTGGAAACAAGGCCATGCGATTCAAGTATGCACAAAAACATAGGAACTGGGGTGCAGAAAAATGGCAGCACGTGCTCTGGACTGATGAGTCAAAATTTGAAATATTTGGCTGTAGCAGAAGGCAGTTTGTTCGTCGAAGGGCTGGAAAGCGGTACAATAATGAGTGTCTGCAGGCAACAGTGAAGCATGGTGGAGGTTCCTTGAACGTTTGGAACTGCATTTCTGCAAATGGAGTTGGAAATTTGGTCAGGATTAATGGTGTTCTCAATGCTGAGAAATACAGGCAGATACTTATCCATCATGCAATACCATCAGGGAGGTGTATGATTGGCCCCAAATTTATTCTGCAGCAGGACAATGACCCCAAACATACAGCTAGTCATTAAGAACTATCTTCAGCGTAAAGAAGAACAAGAAGTCCTGGAAGTGATGGCCCCCACAGAGCCCTGATCTCAACATCATCGAGTGTGTCTGGGATTACATGAAGAGACAGAAGGATGTGAGGAAGCCTACATCCACAGAAGATCTGTGGTTAGTTCTCCACCTACCAGCCGAGTTCCTTCAAAAACTGTGTGCAAGTGTACCTAGAAGAATTGATGCTGTTTTGAAGGCAAAGGTTGGTCACACCAAATATTGATTTGATTTAGATTTCTCTTTTGTTCATTCACTGCATTTTGTTGATTGATGAAATTAAATGATTAACACTTCCATTTTTGAAAGCATTCTTTGTTTACAGCATTTTTTCACACCTGCCTAAAACTTTTGCACAGTATTGTATATATATATATATATATACTATTATATTATCTAAACCTCTTTATCCAGAGCAGGGTCACAGGAAGCCTGGAGCCTACCCAAGCAGGTTTGGATGCAAGGCAGGAAAAATCCCTGGTATGCAATATGTATGATATGGCTGATGTTAAGACAAAAAGAATATGATGATTTCAACTATCCATTTTGAGAGAGAGAGAAACATTGAAAAAATGGGGACAAATATTTTAAAACATAATTCTGCTACTGGATTATTTTCACAATATCAGGTATTTTGAGCTGTGAATATTAACTAAAAAAGATAAATTAATAAATGTAGCATAAATACAAAAACACATTAGTATGTTTAGCTTTTCATCACTTGGCAGACTCTCTTCGCCTACATACCTGTAGCTCAGTAGAGACGTTGCCAACTCAGGAATTTTACAAGGTTTGTATCGCTTCGCTGTTAAACGACGTTTTTAAAGCAAAAGTGATTGGTCAGCAACAATATGCTGATCTTGTATGATGACCTAGTCAGTCTCTCGATCAGTGCCATTTTATTTTTAAAAATCGGTAGTGGTCTCCCCTAGACTTTCTCGTCTACTCGGATATGGGGATGGATATTTGAGGAGTAAAGTGCATGACAATGATTATATTATGTACATTAAAGAAACATCAACAACAAATCAAATTAATAATATATTGTTAATGTTGAATAAAGCTCTGCAGCTGCATGATTAACAAAAAAAAAAAAAATCGAGTATGTGCTCAGGTAAAGTACTACTTCAGGTTGATGGATTTGGGCCAAAAGTTAAAACAGATCTACAATCTTGGGATAACAACCACATGCCAAATTTCATCCATCTATCTAGTTGCATTTTTGAGTTATCATGTTTACACACACATACATAATTCCAAAAAACAGTATTTTTGGACTCGGGGAGGTCTAATCCGTCAAGATTCATCAAAATCTCGAGGTCAAATTTTTTTCTAATTACTATACTTCGTGTGCGAAGTGGCAGGTGAATTACTGTCAACAAAAAACAGGCACTTGAGAAATAAACTGAAACATTACTCACTCATCATTTTACTGTCCATACGGTAAAGTTTTTGTTGACCAGCACATTTCGATTTCATGCGTTTGACTTACATCTTGATATACAACAAGTGCAAAGAAAGGTGGCATGTACATCACTTTCTATTCCACAAACTTTACGTGTGTATTCAGCTTGCTCTGTCACAGTGAATGCTGTATGAACACCCACCCTCTGTCACCAGCCGCCGTTCACTGAATGCATATGTGCGGGCGGCTTGTGATGGATGACTTTCAGTTTTAGAGTTAAAAGTTATGTGTTAAAAACTAACAGCAAGAATATTTATTCAAAAATGAAAACTAAAATTATTTTTAGTAAATTATTTTATTTCAGTTAGTCTTTCCAGCTACTTTAATAGTTTCATTTAGTTTTAATTTTTCATTTTGGCATTGTTAATCATTTTATTTCAGTTTAAGAAAATGTTTTTTTAACAATAGTTTCAGGTTTGATTTTAGTTTTTGTTAAATATAATAACCTTGCATGTGACCACTAGTATTTAAGACATCAATGAACAAGAAGCTGGCGTTGAGTCTTGGACCAGCTTCCTTTAAGGGTTGGAGCTTCATGTTTGGAAGTTTATCTTTAAACTGTCATTTTCATTTCTGCATATGAATGCCTTTCTTTTGTCCTCCAGACATTTCAGAATTAAATTTAAATTAAACCTTTGCCTTATCTTTAACATAGTCAAGTTGACAAAATTTCTCTTTTAAATATCTGTGTATACAATATATGAGACAACATCTCACTGATGTGTCATACATGAGTAGTAATGAGGGTTAAGTAAAAACCAACTAATAATACATGACATGTAGTAATTCTATTGTATGATAACAGAAGAAGTGAAAAAAATACTATTTCCAAAATAATGACAAATTTCTCAACATAATTCTCAGTCTCTTCTCATAAATATTTTCTATTTGCTTCTTATCATTCTGAACACTGATATTATCATTATTATCTTTGATTAAGCGATACATAAAGTAAATGGGTGTCCTCTTTCATGTGTATAACAAAACTAAATATTCTGACAATGTCAATTGTATTGTGAATAACAATAGTAATAATAGATAGGCTGCTGATTTGAGGGTTTGAACTGAGCTCATATTAAATTATTTTAGGTGGAATATGAGCTTACATTGAGAAACATGATTGTGAAAGGATAGGTGAAAATAGTAAATGTATTAATGACTGGGATTGTGCTTATGCAGTTGGAAGAAGGGTTATGAATAGTACAGAAGGGATAACCATAATGTAAACACAATGTAAAAGAGTTAATAAAATGATTTATTATGCTGTGCCGGGTTTAAGAAGACTTTTTTACTGATTACATCTCCATACTTTGAAAGAAAGTGTTCACAAGGAACATATGTCAGGTACTTTTTTGAAAGTAGGCACACATTTGGATATCCAGCTGCTTTGTGTTGTCAGTACTTAGGTGGATCTTATTATAGACCTCTGAGTATAGAATCTCCGAGTTATCTTTTTACCACAGAGGCGTATGAAGTAACTGTTGGTATTGCTGTTGATGAGGCTGAAACTGTTTGAATTTGTTATCCGTCGCCTTCTTTACAAATATTACACAAAGATTACATTATACTTTAAACACAGTACAAAGCAACTACGGATTTTAATCCCTGCATACAAACCATCTTTACCTTGAAGTGTCATACACATAGTGTGGTGATGACCACATTGGAGTCACATACCATGTGAGGTGTTTCTTAGCTTCTCTGACATGCCAGGTTTGGATCTTGGGTTAAGCAGAATAAGCAGACCCAGCATAAGGATGGATTCAGCATGATCTGACACAGTGAAACTGTTAAGGCAGAATTCATAGACATAGAGTAGTGAAGAATAGAAGGTGGATTATTGCAAATATGCAAGCTGTCAGTCAGTCAGTCAGTCAGTCATTTTCCAACCCGCTATATCCTAACACAGGGTCACAGGGGTCTGCTGGAGCCAATCCCAGCCAATAGCTAATTTAGACCTGAATCAATTGCTTGAAGTAAATGATAATTAATTATTGTTGTTCTAGAAAAGCAAAATGGGGGATTATGAGAGATTTTTACTGTTAAATATGATTTTCACTAGTATATCTGTTGAATGACTTATATCCTTGTTAATTGTAGCTGTAGTTAACAGCTATTAGCCTTTGCCTTTAGCACTCATAGAAGGCATTTTAATTAAATCCTTTTGATCTGTGACCCAATCCGACTGCTATGTCTCTACAAGGTTAAGCACTGATAAGAGAACCATTATAATCTAGTGTAGTAGAACTTGCAAGGATATGAGAAATGCACACTGATCATGTACTTCTGTAATTAAAAGTGTATTTAAGAAATGTAATTAACAGCTGTAATTCAGTCATCTCCTTCCATGCACTGCGTGACGCCACACATAGGTCAATAAAGGCATTTCTACCATCGTAAAGTGGCTTTGTGAATAATTTTGAAAAGGATAATAAAGTTTATTTTATGTAATCCAATGTATTCTAATCTAATCGAATCTAATGCAAAACATATACTGTATACATGAAAAACTAGAGTATCCTGTGAAAAAAGCTTTGCAGAAATATAATGAACATAAAAAATCAGTTTATCCAGTAAACAGAACCTAGAATTGAGCTCAGGAAGCCAGATCCATGATTTTGCAGCACCAACCACCGTACTACCATGTTATTATTACAATTATTGCATTTAAAATTTGATTTTATAGCTTAGTGTAACCTTTATGGTCATTAGATGTTCTCGTCTTTAGTGAAGTAGGCAGTGAAAGAAACATTTCTCAGATACTAGTAGTAAAAGCATATGACTTCACTCCGCAGTTTTCTTCCTTAAGTGCATACCACCAACAAAGCATGTTGCTAGTAGGCTCTATGTCTGAAATCTCAAATTCATTAAATGTAAGGGATCCAAATAAGATCACATTTCCTACATTCATCATCATTCAGCCATAATTTAAACAAAATAAATACAGACTTATTAACTGAATTCAAATTTTTGTGATCATTTTTCATTAAGAAAATAATTAAAGTAAAGAAATTGCAATTAATAGATAAACCCCTCCAACCTACACCCAGTGAGGAAACAGTAATACATAAAACAGAAAATAACTCAATGGAACAGTTGCATCCTTATTTAAGTTTAACTCTCAATAGTTATTTGAAATAATCTTTTTTTTTTTTGTTCAAAACAGAGTTGAGTTGACATGCAAACTTATCAGTTTTATTCAATGTCAATTACTAGACTGATTGGTATGTTTTAAATGCTCTGCCCATAACTGGGGGAACCCAAAGTGCCACACAGTGTTAGCTTTTCTTTACAACAGTATTTACCTGTTATGATATGCTAAGGTGTCTCAGTTGAACTCACCCTTTCCCCTAGAGCTGTTTATCTATGGTATAAATTAATTGTTACTTTACTTTGTCACTGCTGCTACAGAGCCTACAAAGCTGAGGAGTCTGGTGAACTGAATGGGTTTCTATGAAAACTGATATGCAGTATAAGAAGGCTACATTTTGGACTTCACCTTTTTCCTATACATTTCAATTTCATTCATCCATTGCAACAAGTGATAGAGGAGCTTTTATTGTAATATAATGATTTTCTGTGTAGTTGTTCATCTTTAAAAGAACAGAGTGGTTAAAATCTAAAACTGCAGGTCAGACGTTCCCCTGCCTCATATACTATACAGTGTATTCTTAATATTTTTCACTATTGCACAAGTGGGCAAGTTTTCTCTTTTTTTAAAGACAATGCTAAAATCAATTATTTTATTATATTTTATTTTATTTATATTTCTTTAAGTAAACTAAATGGCATCAAGAGATCTGAAAAGAAATTTAAAACAAAATCAGGTTTCACAATACTGCTTTGACTTTGTGAATAATTCTTGTCATAAAGAAAGTCGGTCTGCAGAAATTACAGTAATATTATATGCTTTCATTGTAATAGTTGTAATGCTTACAGTATTAGGAAATTTAGCAGTGATTTTTACAATATCTCACTTTAAGCATCTTCATACGCCAACTAACATGCTTTTGATTTCATTGGCCTTTGCAGATTTTCTGGTGGGAAGTATTATCATGCCTTTTTACCTTACTAGTTCAATAGAAGCCTGCTGGTATTTTGGTGATGTAGTTTGTTTTATTTTTGTCATATCCGCACTTGTGGCAATTGCTGTGTCTGTAACTAATATCGTTTTCATTGCCTTTGATCATTATTTTGCCGTATGTTACCCGCTGCTTTACAGTACCAAAATAACCTTCCGTGTAACTCTAAGTTCTGTTGCATTTAGTTGGTTATTATCCTTGTTATATGCATTTTTAATGTTTTATATGAATGGAAATTTTAATGGCTTAGACACATTGCGTAAATGTTTAGGAGAATGTTTAGTCGTATTTAATGAAACTCTAAAGGTTGTTGATATGGCCTGTATGTTTGTTATTCCCTGTTCTATAGTAATGCTTTTGCATGGTAAAATCTTTATGATAGCAAGAAGACATGTAAAAATAATCAATGCAATGGCTAATCAAATAAATTCAAAATGTAATAACAAAGGAGGCATACCTAAAAAATCTGAAAAAAAAGCTGCCACAACATTAGGAATTGTTGTGCTTGTGTATGTCTTTTGTTGGGTGCCTTACTATACTTCTATTATTATTAATGAATATCTTGTAATTACAATTCCTTCTTCAGTAAGTGTAAGTTTAACCTGGTTAATCTATTTAAATTCGTGTATGAATCCAATTATCTATGCTTTATATTATCCCTGGTTCCAAAATTCACTAAAACTGATACTAAATTTAAAAATACGTTTTTAGTTTGCTCTGAGGAAAACCAATTGTAGCTATGCTATAAAATAGTAAATCTGTTTTTAACCATTATTTTACATTGCTTTAAAAAATCTTAGTCTTTTGATATTTAAAATGAATTAAAAGTTCCTGAGACATTTTTTGAAAAATAATTTTTGATAATATTCTTGAAAATATTGTGATATGCCTTTAAAGATTAATATTATGAAAAATGCAATTCACAGATTGGTGACTTCTGTAAACTACAACCAACTAAATCCAAAATAAATAATGAAAATAAGCACAGGTAACCTTCAATGGCAATTTTACCAAATGACATTTTCCAAAGTTTTGAATGAAATGTATTGATCTTATTTGATACTGGCTTAAATATATTCATCTCCAACATCATTATCAAAGATAAAAATATAAGCTTCACGTGATATAAAATGTAAACTGTTGTGCCTACACTCTGTTACTTATTCCTAAATACACATATAAATATAAACAACCAAAGTCAGAAAAGTTAATATGTAACAAACATTATAATATTAGATTTTCATGAATGCTATAAAATATAGCATGCTTTTACAAGTTATTGCTTTTGTGATATTTAAAGTTTGTTTTTTTTAACATATTTTGAAATTGTATTTGTGTTAATTACTTAATAAAATCATTTTAGTTACCGGTAGATTATTTTAAACCAGAAGTGAATGATATAAAATGGAGATTGTTTGGTTTTTAAGCTTTGCATTGTTTTTAAAAATGTATAATGAGAATGCATCCTTGAAAAAATCCTAAAATGCTTTGAGAATAAAGCAAAGCAAAAAGCTACTGGGCACCTTTGATGCATGGTTGTCTGATGTGCTAAGAAATAATGTAAATGCAGAGCTAAAACAACAGTTTTTAGTGTACCACTGTTTAGGACAAATGTAGACAATGTTACTAAATACTTGATCTGTTTGGTTTGTTTAAAAAATAATATATTTTCCTGCATGACAGCTACCAGCAGACAAAAACTGAATGTTTTGAATTTGAAAAGGAGTTTTATCTGTAGGTATGGCGGAGATTGTTGGGATGTAATATTGATGAAAAGTAAAAAAAATAGATATGAATGTGTATTTGCAATCATTTCAGTATTAAAGATCTGCAATTCAACTTAATTCAACAAGAAACACATACAGCATTACTTGAAAATGCTGGATTATTAAGTTATATTGAGTAGCCTACAACAATGTTCGTCTTACTAGACATATTTTGTTTGTGTTATAAACAGGAGTTTATAATTCACTGTTGCCGACTTGTGTATGATTCTCTGTAGATTAATTATGATAAAAGATTAAACTATTTTCTAGTTCCCTTCTCCTTAATGCAGGTGACTTTTTAAATTTCTTATATTTTTGCCTCATCACTCTCTTTCATTTGCCATTTTATTGCCATTTTTATCATGCCGTAGGATTAATACTTCTACCTGTTGCTCAAGGAGAGGAATAACCTAGTAAATCCTATCCTATGGTTATTTTCACATTCAGGCTTTGCACTTATAGCTACAGCCAGACCACCTTAGAATAACTGCCCATAGTTCTCTTGTGTCCCTGAGCACTGAGAATTCATTAAATGGCTGGACCTGAAAGACATTTGTCAGGCTGTTTGGTTTCTGTCTGTTATTACATTGTTTTATTGTACTTTCAGGTATTCAGAATTCAGCCATGTATGTTATTATCTGTGCTCCACTGTTCCTGAATAAACTGATGCTTAACACTAGAATCTCTGAAGCCTACTAAAAAATTTGTAATTCTGGGCCACCTTAAATTCCTTTGCACTTCTCCTCATCAGCGTCATATGTTTTGCAAATGTGTCAATCGACACAAGCCGCAAGCAGCCTGCTATGCCATTCCCAAACACCCCCCCCCCCCCCCCCCAGATAAGGAGATGAAGTCAATCTGAAACTTCCCCCAGCTGAAATCTATTTATCACGGTGTGAGGTGCCTGGAGTTGTACAGGGTAAATAATAAGTACAGTATATAAGTATATAATAAGATCTGTGTAAGTGTAAGATGACACGAAATGCTGAATGCATACCTAAAATAGAAATTTTATACTAATACTAAAAATGACGTGAAGTGTATAATGTATGAAGACTTTACTCCAAATATCAAATAAACATGTGCACTTTTATTCAAGAATATAACCAAAGAAAAAAAATCATTCAATTTACATGTGGCTGTCAATGAGTTAATAACCCAAACTCAAATGTCAATCGACAGAAAGTTGATATGTATTCTTGGATGGAGTAGAGGTAAGAGCTGCTGCCTTATAACGAAAAGGTTCCAGGTTCAAGTTCTTGGGCACTCAACATTTTGAGTAGTGAGCTGCTATTATTATTACTATAATATAATAAAAATATACAATTGATTTGATTCTGTAACACCTGGTTTAAATTTTGGCTGCTTGTAAAAGTTAACTCTTTTTTATTATTCAGTTTTTTTCAGTCAGTGATGTTCACGGGGTACAAAGAACTTGTCTCTCCCTCTCTGAGTTGATGGCGTTTATCTCCATTCTTTTCACAACAGCAGTGGTGACCACCATAACAACAAACAGCTAAACTACTGCACCGCAATATAACTCTGCTTGGCACCATAAGTAACATGGCACCTCCACCTGCAGCTAAAGTCACTTTAGTACATGAGCAATTCGTCACACTAATGTTTAGATGTGGCAGTGCCATGCTGATGGTGTATGCGCCCATAAAGAAGAAGTCTGTCTGCATTTGCACCCGGCTGGACCTCTCTGATTGAGCATGATATTGTGACCAAACCCGGGGTTATGGTCAGGGAGAGGCCCTATCGCCTACTGGAAACCAAACGAGCCGAAGTGGAGCTCGAGATCAGGCATATGCTGGGCCTAGGAGTAATTGAAGAGAGCTACTGTATAGTCCCTGGTCCGTAAGCCGGACGGAAGTGGGCACATGTGCAACGACTTCCAACAGCTTAACCAAGTCTCCCAATTCGATGCCTAGTTGATGATCTCCTTGACCACCTGGGAAAGACTTAATAGTTAACCATTCTCGATATGACCAAATGGTACTGGCAAATTCCTTTAATGGAATCTGCAAAAGTAAAGACCATGTTTAGTACCTCTAGTGGACACTGGCAGTGTTCTGTACTCCCATTTGGCTTGCACGGGGCCCCATGACCTTCTAAGTGCTTAGACCCCACAATGCTTATACTGCTACCTACCTGGATGACATAGTCATCTACTCCAGCACATGGCAAGTTCAGACAGTGCTCCAAACACTAGCTTCAGCCGGTCTCCATATCATGCCACTTTGGCCTGTCAGAAGCCAAATATTTAGGCTACCTGGTAGGTAGGGGCACCGTCAGGCCACAGTGTTCAAAAGTCCAAACTATTCTTCATTGGCCCCATCTGAAAACCAAATGGCAAGTCTAAGCCTTCCTAGGGCTAGCGAATTACTACTGCTGGTTTGTTCCTCATTTCTCTGAGAGGGCAGCGCCTTTGATCAATTTAACAAAGAAAAGGTCTCCCAATTCTGTGGTATGGGTTGACAAGGTTGAGACTGCATTTCGTGACCTTCAGCAGCACCAGATTTTTCTGTCCCTTTTCTTCTCCAGACGGACGCTTTAGACAAAGGCCTTGGGGCAGTGCTGCGCCAAAGCGTCAATGGTGCTGAACACCTTATCATGTACCAAAGCCAGAAACTGCTGGATTGGGAGACTAGGTATGCTGCGGTG